>NC_052358.1:35724803-35758807 GCF_009727055.1 Benincasa hispida | reverse complement strand
TTGTTATTCACCGTTACCGTTTTAGAGCTTCGGATATATGTCCATGAGGTTCCCCTTGGTAGCTCAATGCGATTCAGTTGAGGAATTAGTTCTTTTTGGTCTGTTTGGATTTGAATGTTCAAATTGACAATAGGTATTTTGATTATTATATGATATAATTCGGTATGATGTATGCAGATACATCTTAGTGGAGGATTATGTAGATGAGATTTTTACCAATTAAGTTACCATGGAATAGAAAAAGAACTATCCGTTTATATGTTTCATGAGATGAAATATTAAACTATAGGTTATTAATATTCGTATGATTACAGGGGTATATTTATATTTTATAATTAATATTAATTATTGGATAAATTAATTCTTTTTATTCTTTTTAAATAACTAAATGTCAGTGGGTGGTTATTGGATCATGAGTCAAGCCGGTTGAGTTTAAAGAAAAGTTGTCTTTTTCCTGATTTAAAAAAAAAAGGTCTTACAAACGATTTTTTAGGAAAAAGCTTATCTCTCTCCTTTAGATCGAGAATACCAAGGTCGCCTTGTTGGTGGTGTCAGACTCAACACGACACCGTCGAGGTTTTCTGGAGACCGTTCGTGGTGATGTAAAGGCCGTTCGAAGATGCGGAGAAGTTCGTGACTGAGGAGCTCGTTGAGGACGAGCACGAAGTGTTTGTGCTATGTTCGTTATGGTGTTGCGGTCGTGTAGATCGAGCACTCGTGGTTGCTATTGTTCGATTAGAGTCACGCAACGTAGCGTGGAGATGCATTCTCATATGTGCGTAGAGTTTGATTTCTGTTCATTTGAGTGTATTCATGTTGTAACTTCTCTGTATGAATTAAAGTCGACTGTAAATACATTGTTCATTCATGATTGTAATTTGGAATAGTCTTGTTCCGCTGCTCATGGAAATCTCGCTTCCGATTTTCTTCAAATGGTATCAGAGCCAGGTTCTTTGATATTCAAAATTACAGATCTGAATTGAATACATTTTTCAGCCGCGGTGGGTTTCTGCATTTGTAGTTAACCGTTTTCTACATTTATGGATGAATTGATGAACGTTTCAAGTTTAAATTGCCTTTTTGTTAAAGCTTTCAGTATTACAAAGTGTTAAATGTAAGGGCCCTTGTGTTTTTGGGCGAAATTAACTTTGCAATCGAGACTGTAATTCGAAAAGTTTGAGTTCGTCGAGTTGTTCGTGATGAAGCTTCAGCACATGGCGATGCAGTTCTCAACAAAGAAGAAGACCAAGCATTGGTCAGATTGTGTAGCCTCAGGTAAACGATCGTTGAGATTTAACTAAGCGATCCTTTAGATATTTTTTTTAGACGATCGTGTAGTAGTTTCTAATCGATCGTTTAGCTAATGCTAAGCGATGGGGTAAATCGTTTACTATATTGCGTAGCATTGGTTGCGCGATTGTTTAGGCACTGGGGGTAGGCGATCGTAGTGGGAGCATGCGATGCTCGTCGTTTAGTAGAAGGCGCACGCTAGATGATCGTGTAGTTAGCAAGCTTCATCGCTTAGTTACTACCTATGCGATCGCGCGTATGCGATGTGGAGACGCTTGCTAAGCAATCGCTTAGGCGATGGTGCTTCACGGCATCGTAGTCACTTAGACGATCAAAGAAGGTGGGCGCTGTGTGGAGCGCACTAAGCGATCGTGTACTTCAGGCTTCATCGCTTGGTAAAGGTACACGATTGTGTAGTAATAACTAAACGATCATTTGGATTTTTCTAGACGATCGTATAGTAAATGCTAAATGATCGTTTAACTTTGAGAGCACTGGTATGTGATAGAGCAAAGAGTTTGTTTTATTGTGTAGACGATCACAGGGTGCTTTGTACACGATGGTTGGAGAAGTGATGCTTTGCCGAGTAGTTCAAGACCCAGTTCGCCTGTTTGAACTGATGACTCCTTGCCTTTGTAATAGTTAGCTTTCCTTTTGTTTTTTAAGGCAAATTTACCCAGTTCATCAACTTTTATTACTTATACATGTGGTGTATGGTGCTTATATGTCAAAGTGTTTGTCATATAGGTTAAAAACCTACCTTAGGTTGTGCAATTATTCATGCATCATGTATTATAAATGTTATAATATTGCATGAAGAAATTATTTGAAAGCATGCGCATCCATCATGAAATATAAGAGTTATATTTTGCATGTAGTGAGCATTATCATGCATCATCCTTTTATTATAAGTGTTATAGACTAAGGGTGAATGGAAGAATGGCTTGCTTGTTTCATTGCCATTTTGTATAAGTGTTATATAAAAGTAGTAGCAATGAATGGATAACACATTGAGCATGACACTTAGGTTGTTTATAAGCATTATGAATGCCTTGCATGTGTTAGCTTCGCATTGTGGTGGTTGTTTCCGTTTATAAGTGTTATAAAGGAATTAGGCCTAAAATCAATAATTCAAAGTTGCATGCGAACTTAGGGTGAAATCAAGTTTTTTAAAAAGGTTTTAAAATTGGATTGAGATAGACCTAAGTTCAAGTGGTTCTAAAGAGTTTAGTAACCTAGATTAATCTTTTAAAATCAGTTTAATAAGATTAATAGGATTAAATTAGTTGGAATAAAAGATTAAATTTGTTGTAAACCTATCTATAAGGGACCTTTTGTCTAAGGCAGGTTTTCGCTAGGCTGGGGTTCTTAAGTTGACGGAAACGTAACACCCCTACCTGGGAACCTACTTGGAAAGGTGAATTAGATAGATTTTCAACAAGCATGCGACGATTTGGTCAAAGACTCCGTTAAAGAGTTTAATGGATGATGATCAAAAGTTGTTCAACTATCCAAGGTAAATGTTACTCTTGGGAAAACCTAAAAGTTACTTAGTTAAAATTCTTAGTCATGTTTTTTCTAGGTAAGCTAAACACTAAGTTATAAAATACTCAGTGGGAGGAAGAGGCGTATCAGATATGTCTATGATTCCACTCACGTTTCTCCCTGAATATTTACACTGTGAGATTTATGCTTGGCCTCGAGATGCCCAGGATGCATCCTTCTTCGGATGGTGTTTGTATGAGTCAATATCAAGGTGGACGGAGAGAGTATTTATAGTAAGTGGGTGAAGGGTGTGTGTCAACACGTCCTATGGTCTCTGTCATTGGTTCACACCGTGAGATCATTCTGTACGCCCTCGTGTCACCTTCGGAGCGGCCCACTTCGGATGGGTTTTGTGCAGTTGGACAATATCAAGGTGAACTCTAGAAATGGATAGGGTTTCTTTAGGTTTTGCCCTAATAAGATTTTTTCCCTTCGGATTGGCCTTTTGGGATGGATCTTTAGTTTTTAAAATGACAGGTCACACTTATGGGAGATTTTAAGTAAGTTAATCATCTCTTGGCCAAATCAATGATGGCTTATCGTTATAGGAATAAGAGTTGTTCTGGTATTAATGACTGGTTGATAAAGTTTTCTTTGATAAAGTTTCTATCGATCTCGACATGTTTTGTTCTATCATGTTGAATAGGATTGTTGGTTATGCTTATAGCTACTTTGTTATCACAACAGAGCTTCATAGGAAGACCCCTGTCTTGGTGATGATTAGACAGAACTTTCTTCAACCAAATTTCTTCACATATTCCCACACTCATAGCTCTATATTTTGCTTCAGCACTACTTCTAACAATCATACCTTGCTTCTTGCTTTTCCACGTGACAAGATTATCCCACATAAACGTTCAACACCCAGAAGTCGACTTTCTGTCTATACCAGATCCTACCCAATCAGAGTTGTTGTAAGTTTCAGTGCATCTTTTGTCAGTTTTCTTGAACATCAGACCTTTACCTGAAGTAGTTTTCAAATATCTTAGAATCCGATTCACGGCTTCCATATGTTCCCCGTAAGGAGCCTGCATAAACTGACTAACTATACTGATAACATAGGTTATATGTGGTATAGTTTGAGATAAGTAAATCAATTTTCCTACTAGAAAATGGTATCTCTCTTTATCAACAAGAATTTTGTCAACAGAATCTCCCAACATAGCATTGAATTCTATAGGTGTATCTATAGGTCTACATCGAGTCATACCTGTCTCTTTCAACAAATCAAATGTGTATTTCCGTTGAGAAACAAAAATCCCCTCTCTCGATCTTGCCACCTTCATTCAAAGGAAATACCTAAGACTTTCAAAGGTCCTTAATCTCAAATTCATCAGCCATTTTCTTCTTAAGCTTGATAATCTCAGCGACATCATCTCCTGACAAAACAATATCATTTATGTACACAATTTGAACATCAATATTTCTTGATACTGACCCTTTTGTGAACAGAGTGTGATTGGAATGCCCCTGAGTAAAACCTTGGGACTTACAAAGTTAATGAACCTCTCAAACCAAGCTCTAAGACACCGCTTCAAACCATACAGAGATTTCTTGAGTTTACAAACTTGATGGTCAAATTGAGCTTCAAATACAAGAAGTGGACTCATATAAACCTCTTCCTCTGATTCACCATTCAAGAAAGCATTTTTCACATCAAGTTGGTGGAGAGGCCAATATTTGTTAGCTACCACTAAAAAAAGGACTTGGACTGTGTTTAACTTCGCTACAGGAGAGAAAGTTTCTAAGTAGTCTATTCCATAGGTTTGAGTAAATTCTTTAGCTACAAATTTGGCCTTGTACTTGTCAAGAGTTCCATTTGACTTGTACTTTATAGTGAACACCTACTTGCACCCAGCTATTTTATGCCCTTTACGAAGAGCCACACGTTCCCATGTGTTATTCTTTTCAAGAGCTCTCATCTCTTCCATGACAGCAACCTTCCATTCAGGAACTTCCAAGGCCATATGTATATTATTTGGTATTTTTACTGAATCCAGGTTAATGGTGAAAACCCTTAACTCAGAAGACAAATTACAGTAAGAGAGAAAACTATGCATAAGATATTTAGTACATGATTTGGTACCTTTTCTCAAAGCAATGGGCATATCAAAAGAGGCACTATAACTCACTGTTTTACTTGACCCTTTGTAAGAAGGCAGTGATCTTACTCAATTACATGCGGCAGAGTCTCACCCTCACCCTCCCATGTTTCTTCTAATACTCATTACTACTTGCAATTTTGGCATTCTCTAGAGCGATCATATCAGGTTTTTCATTCTCAACCACATCACAACTATCACTCTCAACACAAACATCAGTATTATCACAAATATCACCTTCAACACAAACATCAATATTATTAGAGATAGGAATACCTTGAGCTGGTGCTACTTTCGATTCATGGACCGTAGCTAATGGAGCAACTGGGGACACTATTTTCTTTACGAGATTCTTCCTGTAGTATGTTATGTTGGGTTGTATGTCCTAAAACTTACAATTTTAAAGTTAAACATTTTCTATTGTCAATAAAGATGTTATTCAATATTTATTCAATAAAGTTGTTATTAAATTTGTAAATTGCACTTATAAAGACTAAATCTAATAAACTACGATACATGACTATTATATGAATATTTGAATTTTATGTGAAGACATAAAGATGGATCAAATTCGAGTAAATAGCCAAAACGGTTTATAGTATACAAATAAAGTTGGGTGCCTTATTCTGGAACACTATCAGATACGGCCCACTTCGTAGTTGTTACAATTTGTTGTAAGGTTCTACAATCGAAGCAATCCTGATTCGTTCATGTATTGACATGAGGAGTTGAGGCATCGTTTGTAATGAGTTTACATAAGATCAGACCAAGAAATAAGTCACTCTTACTTTATAACGTTGTTTACTGTTTAAAACTTACTCTTTCACTTAGATAGCCTAGGTAAATCGATCTTAATCATGAGTTAACTATGAACTTCTGTTTATTAGGGATTATCCTTGGATTTGCATAGGTGAGGGTTGGCTCAACAGCGTCGGCTCAATAAGCCTCCCTTTTTAGGTGTAAGACTAGGTAGATAGTTGGGGACATAGGGTACAATAACGAATTCACACCTACCCAATTTAGGGATAGAAGAAAGGTTGTTCTCTTAAGTACTGAATCCAAGTCTTGAACAAAGGGCCCCACCCTCTCATTGGCCCGAGAGGAATCTGGTGTAGTGATTGGATCATAAACCAAATTGTTCATTAGAGGATTAGAGGAACATAAGGAGCAAGACGAAATTTCAAGGGTAAAACAACATTTGACCCCACCGTTATTACGAACAACTTGTGAAGGGTCGACTTACTGATTATGGTTAAATCATGTGGACACAAATATATCTACAGTGATGAGAGTGCAACTATCGAGCTAAAGTGGTGTGACTCGATAATTAAAGAATATTGATTCATTTGGTCTGAAGAGTTTTAGCCAATTTAATCTCAAATCATTGGAGCTTATGATCTGTAGGTTCATAAGGTCCATTTACTAGCTAGTAAAACATGAATATCTTGGATTAGTAAATTGAGTTAATTTGAAATTATTTCAATTTGAAATGTTCAAATTGTATTTAGGGTTTTCAATTTGAAGTGTTCAAATTACACGTTTAATTTATCGAAATTAAACGTAATTGGAGAATTTATAATATTTAAATATTGATCTAAATATTAATTGTATGAATAGGATTCATGTTTAAATTAGGTGTTTGATTAATTTAATATTTGATATTAAAATTATTATTTAATTAATTAAATTTGTTTAATTCATTAAAAGATTAAATTTAATTTTCAATTTTATTCAATTTCAGAGATTTAGTTTTTGAATTTGAATTTAATTAATTTTGAATTAATTAAAATTCAAATTGAAAATATGAGTTGATAGTGGAAACTTCCAATTTTGGAAAATTAATGGAATTCCGCTTTTCAACTATTTATAACAACATCTAGCCCATTGTATTCTTAAGATTGAAGTGTCATTGATATAATCCTTCAGTGCTTGCATGAAGTAGTTTCATAAAAACTCTCAATTTTACAGATTTCAGGGGTTCTTGACTCGAATTTTGAGAAATTCTGAAGCTCTCTCACTCTACCTTAAACCCTCTCCACTTTCCCTCTTCAATTCACATCAATCTTGAGTTCCACCACTCAAATTCAAGGCTGAGAATAATAGAGAAGATCTCATGATGGTTCACTGTAGATTTGGAGCTGAAATTTCGTGAAACACAACTTAGATTGGAGGAATTCTTCAAAGGTATGTTGGTTTTGAAACCCTCTTCTTTAAAATATGTTTTTGCATGTTTTTAGAACATAAATTAAATGTAATTAGAGTGCTTATTGATTCTGATAACTTTCATTCCATGATTATACATTCCATCACATTATCCATGGAATTTGTTTGATAGGAAGGACGGTATCGTTCGTACCTAAGATATGTCCAGGAAGAAAGTCTGTAGGAATCGAAGATGTAGACCAATTAGTTTCTTCACTAGTGTTCTCCCCCTGAAGATGACTAATAGGAAAGAAAGATTTATCCTCAAGGAACATAACAGCCATAGACACAAGGTACTTCCATGAGGATGGATGAAAACATTTATAACCTCGTTAGTGAAAATGGCACCTGATAAAGACTATGAACAAAGGTACGATGACTAAGGGTAAATTTAGTGCGATTAGGACCATGACTATGAACAAAGGCAGTGCACCAAACACCCATAGTGGAACAAGAATAAGATGCATGGTTGGGTATGACTCTTTGAAGCATTCAAGAGAAGTTTGGAATCGAAGAATATGAGAAGGCATTCAATCGATAAGATGAGTTGCAGTCAGAACATCTCTCCATAAGTAAAAAGGAAGAGAAGTAGATAGCATGAGGTATCGTGCAACCTTGATTAGGTGGCAATTTTGCCGTTCTGTCACCCCATTCTGTTGAGGAGTATATGCACAAAATATTTGATGAACAATGCCTTTAGAACTCAGAAACTCATGAAAGGTGTTACTAGATAACTCAGTACAATTGTCACTACGGAGGATGGCAATATTTGTGTTAAACTAAATCTCCACTGTAATATAAAATTGTTGAAATATCGATGGCACCTCAGATTTATCACTAAGAAGAAACACCCATGTAAGACGAGTGTGATCATCGATAAATGTTACAAACCAACGTTTCTCAAAAGATGTGGTGATGTTTGAGGGACCCCAAACATCACTATGGATAAGAGTGAATGGCTGGGAAGGTTTGTAGGGTTGGGATGAAAAGGTAACCCGATGCTTTTTTGAACGAATATACACATCGCAAGACAAAAAAGATATATCAAAATTATGAAATAAATGAGGAAATAAATACTCATATATTGAAAATTTGGGTGACTAAGATGAAAAGGCCATAACATGTAGTCTTTTTCATAAGTTGAAAAACAAGAAAATAACAAACTAGTCCTATAACAATTCCTAGAGGAAGCATCATTATTAAGGAAATAGCATCTCCATCGTGCCGAACAGTTCCAATCGTCGTCCTGGAGCTCAAGTTCTAAAAGAAAACATTATTAGGTGAGAAAACAACCTGACAGTTCAAATCTCTATTGATCTTACTGATAGATAGAAAATTATAAGATATTTTCGAGACTTGTAACACATTTTGCAAATTTAAACCCTCAAAAGGAGAAAGATGACCCTTTCCTGCAATATGATCAAATAACACATTTGCAATCCAAAATTTCTCATCATAAACACTCGGACAATATGAGAGAAATTGATCAGACAAGCCAGTCAAATGATCTATATCTCTTGAATCTAGTATCCAAGGTTTCTTACCATTGATACCAAGGAGACTAAAGGATTGAGAACTACCTGATTGGACAATAGCACCAACCCTAACAGCACCAGAGTTATTCTGGTTATTTACCTGAGATTTAGACTGTGAAGCACCATCCGTTGAATCACTCATAAGTGCTCGATTAGGATTTGACTTATCATTTAGAGGACGAAGTTTTCCATTCGGAGGTTCACCATGTAGCTTCCAGCACTGATCCTTAGTATGCTAAGGTTTCTTGCAATGTTCACACACTAGAGGTGGTTTACTATTCTGGTTGTCACCATCAGACCCAGATGATTTCATACCAAATGTAGTAGAGTCGATGCTAGACACAATAGGGTTGTTCATAGCACTAGATCTATCTTCCTCTAAACGAACCTCAGAACAAACTTCTATGAGAGAATGTATCGACCTCTATCCCAGTATTCGACTGCACACTATATCAAACATGGAATTTAGACCAGTAAGAAATGCATAAACACGATCAATTTCCTCAATTTTAGAGCACTGAACTCCACCACATAGACAATCCCAGACAATTTCACGACATAGATCCATCTCCTGCCAGATTAGAGACAGTTTATTGAAATAGGAAGTAACATCCATTGTTCCCTATTTGCACTCATGAACCTGTTTACACAAGGTGTACAAACGGGAGGTATTCTGCCTATTAGAGTATAGTTTCTATAATGCATCCCAGATATCTCGAGTAGCTGCCGCATACACTAAGGGTTTTCGTATATGTGGTTCCATATTGTTAACCAACAAGGATTCAAGTAAGGGGTCTTCCTCTTTCTAAATGCGCACTTGTGAATCTTTTATTATAAATCTTGTTATCTCTCCAGTTAGATACCCAAACTTATGACGCCCCTTGAGAGCCATCTTGATGGATTGAGATGAAGAAAAATAATTTTGGCCATTTAGCTTCTCTTCTGTAATTTGTTATAGGTAAAGTAAGAAAGATGGTTACCAGATTCTCTGAATACATCAGTAGACTGGAACATAAATATGAATTTATGGGATTCAATTGAAGATTTGTAGTAGTCCCAAGAGTTTCCCCAAAAGTGACAATCTGTTGTTAAAGGTTAGCTAATTGTTGTTGGACCACTATCACCATGGCTCGTCGAAAGAGGCTGTACGTGACTGGTTGTGGCTGACACGGCTGGTTGCTGTCCATCGTGAAAGGATGAAGATTCCCCTGTTTCAAAAGTATGCTTACGGTCGTCAACATTCATGCGACTTCGATGGCTTGTGCTCGGATGGCCAGCACCAAAAAGGCAGACAGTCAGGTAGAGGAGCATCGACGTGTGTCAGGTGCTTTGGTAGTCGGCATTAGGGAGGCTGATGCTCGGGTAGAGAAGTGTCGAGCTATGTCCAGCAGCGGCAGACGAAACCAACGAGGGTGGCGGCAACAACAACGTTGACGTCAGGCTGAGGAGAAGTGGCAGTGTCGTCTAGAGGTAACGATTGACGACTGCTTGTACGACGACGACATGGACTGCATTAGCGGTGGCGGCTGCACTTGTTTCGGCTATGGTAGTGTCGCTGGTTGATATTGCTGATGAAGATTGAGGAACCAATGATTTATTTTCGTTGACGACGGTTAGGGTTTTGTCACCACGCTTTGATACCATATTAAAACGTAGAAGAAGTAAACATAAGACTTACGTGGAAAACCCTAGAACAAGGAGAAAAAACCACTATAGAGAGCTACTTAATTTTATTATTTCTTAACTTACACTTATACAAGAAAGAGCCCAGATATAAATATGCTCCAGAAAAACCCTAATACAGAAATAATAGGGCAAAGTAAAAATACTAAAATGCCTTTAAGACTAATACATACCACCTCTTATTTTCAATCATTAATTTGGGTACTTGAGATTTCAAAGTAACTTATGATATATAGATTTAGAATAATTTAATTTCAAGAGATTAATATTTGTGCAATTTTAGTTATGATGACTTATTTCTATTATTGGTGTTTATGATTAGAAAATTTCTAGAGATCTCTCGGTTTAGACATTTGGCAAATGTCCAAGCTAAGTAGTGTGACTTTCGAAAAATATTGTTTTAGAAAGATGCTGGTTTTAGAATGTTTGAAATTTGTGAGGAAGTATGGTTTTTCGAATGACTGAGACTGAAGAGCGTTAAGTTCAAAGCGGTTTTAAAACCATTAAATTTGTATACATGGTGATTTTTCAAGATACGTACACCTACATGAATGTGTTCTCGTATTATGGATATGATATATATGTGGTTTTTGGGACCCATATCGACACACATAAGCTTTGAATTGTGTGAAAGAGTATTTTGCCATTCGGGGGCTGTTTTACATGCACATATAACTAGAGATTTGCTATAATATACACCTAAAGATTACTCGGGTCATTTATGACTAGAGATTCACTTTGCTATGTATCTGGAAGATTATTTGGTGTATAATATGACTTGAGATTTCTCTGCTATGTATCTTGAAACAATCGATGCATGGTATGACTAGAAATTACTTTGCAATGCATATTAACATTTCTCTATGCAAGTATAACTAGAGATTTGGGTACATGTTAGCGGGTGGTTTTGTTAACAACTTATGTCTACATCTTCCAGACTACTCTTATAAAATTTCTATGTTTTGACTATCTCATATTTTGAATTTGCTCATGATTTACATTGTCTTTACAAAATTTCTAATTTAAATTGAAAATGTGAAAATTCTCACCGGAACTTATTTTCTTATGAACTTTCACCACTCACTCGGTTTTTTAACTCATTATTTTCTTAAATTTTCCACCAGGTTGCATTTGAGGTTCCAATGACCTACGGGAGTTGAGATTTGCCATCAACTTTATTAAGATTTTGCATAATTGCATATGTATTTGCTATTATTGTTTTGGCTTGTAATTAGAGTGTGTGGCCTTAGTTTTAAATAGTTTGTAAACAAAAATTTGTATGTTTCTCTTACTGAGTTTTTATGAGTTTATTTCAAATGTTGTGATATGAATTATATCGATAACTGTGTGGTTAGGCACACTTGATTGTGGAGTTGGAATTGGAAACAAATTAACTGTAAATGTATTTTCTTTTTAGGTGTGGTTTTATCTATTTTTTAGGAGAAATGTTGTCAAATTTTTTATTAAATTTGATTAAGAAAATATTTGCTAGTCACCTATTTTGAATCTTTTTTTTAGACTTCGACAATGGATTTGATAGTTTAATCAAAATCTATTATCGTGATACTATATCCTAAGTTTGGTAGGATAACTTGGGTGGGGAATGAAACATGTTGACACCCAAATTTGGAGTCGACAAAACCACTAATCTCAATGGAAATCTCTATAAGAAGAGAGATCAAGGTTTTGCCAACCCCACATGCAGAAGCTAAGGTAACGACGAGGGGGGGTCTGTCGACGTTGGTTCTTGTCATTGAAAAAGAGCGGGGATCTCCTAACATCGGTTCTTCGGATTATTACAGGGGATCTCTCTGTGCTAATTTTTGCATTGGCTAATGCTTCCTCTCCATATGCCACCTAAATTGCATTTATAAATTTATCCTCTATATGCCAATGAAAACTTGCGTGGGTAGAGCCCATTTTTCCAGAAACCACCCATTTTTGTGTTGGAAAAGGCTCTCCCAACAAGGTCCTCCCAATGGTCAAAATGGCATATAAGAAGGCTTTCCCAATGCTTTTCCTGCTTCTCCCGACACTTTTTTCCGTTGATAAATTTCTTATAGTGATTCATCAAATTTTCATTAAAAACTATATTTCTCTAAATGGTCAACATTATGATATGTTTTCATTGTTTACAAAATGCAAACTGACATCTAAGGTCCTAAATTATTATAGTGTTAACTGGCTTGGACGTAGATATTTATAGCTTGTGAACATGAATTTTGGGTAAATGATATGATCTTCAACAACATACAAGAAAATATGTGATCCTAATAATACGTATGTGAATTTTTATTTATGCATCTGTCATCGTTGATGTACTTGTTCTTTTCCGAATTAATTTCAACCTACACACTAAAGTTACCTTGATTAATTTTATATTATCAATATACATATATGTACTCGTGTTAATGATTTTCATTATTTTTGAAATGTTACATCTAAGATGCTTAGCATAAGTATATATCTTCCCCTTAGAGATTATTGGACTAATTTTAAAAGGGGTGAATAACTTCATTAACAAGAGCTCTCATGATAGGGCGTGGTTTACACTTGGCTACCAAGGGTTGAGCTTTTGGCATAGTGATCCCGTGGCCTTCAGTCATGTCAACTAATGAGCCATCCATTGTTTCCCAATCAAAGCATTGAATCAATGATGCCAAAGTCAAGCCAACAACACGTTGCGCCATTCCTACGCCAGGACATGCCCTCCTCCCCAACCCAAATGGTAATAGTTTGTACGAATCAAATAATTCTATTGCATTTTCATGCCTTTCAGGCTTAAAACTAGTGGCATCTTCCCAAAGATTTGGATCTCTGTGTATTGCCCAAGCGTTAACAAATATGATTGTGTCACGTGGTATGTCGTAGCCTTCTATTTGGCAATCTTCGGATGCGCAGTGTGGCACAAGCAGAGGCGCTGCTGGGGTTAGCCGCAAAGTTTCTAAGACTATTCCTTGCAAATAACTCAAACTCGACAAATCCTCTTCGTTGACTAGACGTTCTTGTCCAGTACAACACTCTATCTCAAGTCTAGCTTTCTTCATCACCTCTGGATTGTTAAACAAGTGCGAGAGTGCCCATTCTAATGTCACGGCCGTTGTATCGATTCCCGCTAAAAGTATAACCTGCAAGAATTCATCATTGAGAAAAGTGTTTCAAAAAACTCATTTTTATTTAACTACTTTTGACAAAAACGTTTTACAATATATTTCAGAAACACACTCAAAGGGAAGTAATGTTACAATACATTCTAGATTTTTAATAAATGACTATTAAACACACTCAGTTACTAACTTCCAATTTGCACTTAAAACACTTTGCCCACAACTGTAGCAGTAACTTCCAGCAGCAGACTATTTGAAAGGGAAGTAATGTGAAAATATTTTGATAATTTCCATATCTCATAAAAATCCAGAAGGAAAATTCCAATTAAACACTTGAACACACTTGAATTCGATTTGTTTTCTCAAATTCATTTTCTAAAAAGTAAATTTTTAACTGGTTGACCAACAATACAAATTTTACAAAAATGATTTTTCGTTTTTTCTAAAATTAAACACTCGAAAAATTAACTCAAATTAAGTGCACATGTTGAGAAGAGAAACAGTGATAGGAAAAAGGGAAAAAAAGCATAAAAGATTAACATACATGTATGAGGCCTTTGATAATTTGGTCACTGAAGTATTCAGGCCGAGTGGTCTGCAAGTGAAGTAAATGATGAATCATAGTATTTCCACCTTCTTGGGTCCTAATCTCATCAATTAAACCCTGAAAAATTGCATCAGCTTCCTGCCCAACTTTTATTATCTTCTTCTCAAGACCAGTTGGATCAATCCAATTCCATAAAGGTATAAAATCTCCTGGATTAGTTGCTCCAGCATACATCATTACTCTCTTCACAACATCTCTAAATTTCCCAGCTTGTCCTTCATTCAACACATCATCTCCAAAATACCTCTTTCCAGCAACCATCCTCATGACAATATTAGAAGTAAAATCCAACAACATTGGCTCAACCTCCACAACTGAAAACAATAATAATTCTTCAACTGAATTGCCACTACACAATTTACACAACAATCGCTTCACTTCGTCTTGTCGAATCCCCGAGAACAAATTCAGTCGACTTGTGGAGAAAATCTCACAAGTACTAATGCGACGAAGGCTACGCCAAAGCTCTCCGTAAGGGGCAACGGCTAGTACTGTAAAGTTATATGTCAAGTGCTTTCCGGTGTTTAAAAATGGCCGATTTGCGAGAACAATGTCGTTTTTCGTGAAGCATTCGCGAACGGCCGAAGGAGATGATACAACTACAACGAGACGGGAGCCAAACCAGAGAGAAAAGATGCGGCCATATTTGTTTGAGTGGTTGTGAAGATTTTGGTGGATGGGATGTTTGAGGAGATGGAGATGGCCTATTAATGGAAGGGAAAAAAGTGGGCTTGGTGGAAGGTTTTTGCCATGGGGTAGCAAAAGTTTGAGGGCTAAAAGAAGAGAGATTACAAATAGGAAAATGTAAACCAAAATGTTATCCATGGTTGGTTTGATCTATTTAATTGTGTTCTCTTTTATTGTTTCTTCTAACATGGGATTTTTCTTTGACACAACATTTATGAATGAAAGTCAAGTTTTTTAGCCAAAGTCTTGATAAGGAAAATGATGAAGATATTTTTGGACAAGGTGATGGAGATGTGTTGGCACCAAGGTGTAGAAAAAGTTGAAAGCAACAAAGATAGTGAGACCCAATTGCACAACTATTGACTATAAACTTAATTGAGCACAACCTGTCAACATTGTTATTATTTTTGTTAGTTTTTCTTTCTTCAAGCAAAAGACTTTTCAATAACAATTGTTATTGATGTGTACTGTTCCATATTCTTTTCTGCAAAATGGTTGAATTTTCAATAGCAAGGTGATTTTGTTCATTCTATAGTTAGATGCTTTATATGTTGATCTAAATTTCGTAATTAATGTTTATTCTTTAATTATTTACTTAATTTTACTTAATTTTATATGCTATAAGACATGCTAAAAAAGAGAGTGGATCGAGGAAGAGAAATACGTTAGTCTAATTCATATAAAAAACAATATGTTTAATAAAAATAGGCAAATTTTCAAAAATAGGAAAACAAGGAAAGAAATCTATCAGTGTCTATCAATAATAGAAACTCATTTATAGAGGCTGATAAAAGTCTATTAGTGTTTATTAATGATAAAAACTAATAAAAGTCTCATTGATACTATCAATGATAGAAACTAATACAAGTCTATCAGTGATAAAAGTTGAAGTCTATCCGTGTTTATCAATGTTTTTTTTTTCTACATTCTGTAAATGATTTGACCTTTTTTCTATCTTTAAAAAATTCTCATAAAAATACGTAATTTTTAATTCTTATTCAAAGGCATGGATGTTTGTAAACAACTAAACAAGAAAAGAAAAAAAAAAAAAAAACATTTGTGAAAGTTGTTTTTGGGATCAGAAAGTGTAAACAAACCAATAGTTGGTGACATAATTAAACCTATTACAACTATTGAACACCATAAAATATGGTATATAATATTAAATACATGTTCTATTGTAGACACCTATTAAGGTATGTGCCTTTGACAATGAACATTATATATAATAGTAAAATATATATTTTGTTATAGGCTTATTGATTTTTTAAAAAAACTAATGTTTTTTTAATATATAATGACAAAAATAGGGTAAGATGGAAACTTTTTCTAAGAATAGGTGTTTGGGGAAACTATTGACAAAATTGGGGTAGTGAAATCGTGTACGGGGTATACGAGTACTGTTTAATCTAATTAACACTACATCGGCTGACTAGTTGACCGGTCAGATGCAAACTCGTGGACCCGTCCATGATTTGCTGATCTTTTTTTCTTTTTTTTTTTTAAAAGTGTGTTGACTAATTTTTTTTTAATTGTGGATGTACAACAACATTAAAACTTTAGGAATGGGTCCACAAATTCCTTCATTATTAAACTTAATTATATATTTAGTCTACAATGAAAATATCTTCCACCCATATTAAAAAAAGATGTCATGATATTAAAGAATATTTACAATTAGTTCTTTAATTTACAATTTGAAAATCAAAGTTTACATGAAATTTAAAAACGACCCCCTTGGCTCTTACCCCTCATGGGGGTTGTCTTCGTATCCCTCTAAATTAGGTTCACCCTATTGTCGCTGTCGTCTACGACGAATACGTCTTCGATCGATGTCAGCAACATTGAGTCGTCTTGTTTGTTGAATAATACCTTCTACGTTGACCAATGTTTGTTGACACATTGAACCCAATTTTGGTAAGTTGTTCTGCACTGAATATTGTTGAACATCACCGATAAAATTATTCTGTACAATTAAAAGATAAATATTAAACAATATTCATATCATATATATGGAAAATGTCTAATTTTAAATCTCTTACCATGCAATAATAATAAGTGTCATCAGCTGTGATAAATCGCCTCATCAATGAATTGTACCAGGAAAAGTAGTCGTCTAATATAGCTGGCCCATTTATTAATTCTCTCTGTGCAAAACGATCATGTCGTCCATGCCAGTAGGATAAATATTTCGCATGGATTCGACACAAGTCTTGGTCGTGCTTACCTCTCAAATCGATCTGATGTAATGCTAGGAGTGTATAGGACAACGAAGGTATCGTTTGTCGCAATCGAACTGTCTCAACACACGATCTGGATGATGCCACTCTACTATATGGAATCATATAAGAGGGCTAATGGTCAACCATATGTCTTCACCATCATGACAATAATCGATTAAGGATGACCAAATCTGTTGTGTGTATGGCGTCCAAATAATCTGACAATAATAACAATAATAATAATAAGTATACATCTAGAGTATTTGACTTGTTAGCAAACAAAAATAGTGGGAGGAACATGAGATGCACTAGAGTATTTGACTTGTTAGCAAACAAAAATCCTCCAATAAGCTGCATGATGTATGTTCATGCATACCTACGTATGCTGATGTCGTCGGTATTGGGAAGTAATTCTGGAAACTGGGATGCCAACCAGGGGATACTCAATCTTGATCTTTTCAGATCCTTTGGTAGAACGCCTAAGAGCTCTTCACAAACGTTCTTCCAGTCATACTGTAGTGAACCTATCAATGGTTGCCCATCCACTCGTTAATCCAAATTGTATGGCAACATCCTGCAGCGTAATCGTACATTCCCCACAAGGTAGGTGAAATGTGTGGGTTTCTTGGTCTCCAACGCTCAACTAGAGCAGTAATAAGGTGCTAATCAAGCTGGATAAAACCAATTTGTGCAACCCCAAGAAAACTTGCCTGCTGAAGATAGGGAATAATGCAGTGATCAAATGGCATAGTATGTTGTGCAGTCGCCTCCCTTCTCCGAAAACTCAATACTTCAGTGGAAGAACTATCCCATACTGATTGTGAACGATGCGTATTTTTTTTGTATAATTGTACAGGATTAGAAGGGCCAAGCTCCATTATTTAAGAAAAGTTCAAATTACATTACATAATAAAATCCATGACATAAAAGATACATAAAAAGTATATAAAATGATACAATTACATAAAATAAATTCATTACATAAAAAATACAAGTACATAAAATATAAAATTACATAAAATGAAACAATTACATAAAAATTATAAGTACATAAAAGATACAATTATATGAAAAATACAAGTACATAAAGAATACAAGTACATAAAATATACAATTACATGAAAAAGATAAGTGCATAAAGAATACAAGTACATAAAATATACAATTATATGAAAAATATAAGTACATAAAAAATAAAAGTACATAAAATATACAATTATATAAAAAATACAAGTAAGAAAAAATACACCTAATGACCCGAAAACGAAGCACCTAATATACGTTGTGGACAAGTGCGTTTGTTATGTCTTTCTCTCTTGCAAATTGTACATCGCACTTTTTGGCTTGCCTCTCTCCAATCCATTTCATTATGAATGCGGATACTTTTTGGCCGACCTTGTTCTCTTAGTAAGTCTGCATTTGGACGAACTTTTGTAAATGATAATTCTGGCCAATAATCTGGGTGTTGAATTAGATGGAAGAGGCCTTCACAACAACGCTTGAAATTGGACAATTTGTAGCATTCATCAATAAGTGATATGTATGTCATACACATATAATTACAAACTGCAATTACATGAGAGCATGGAATCTTAAATGAATGCCACTTATTGCAAGAACATGTTCCTTCTTTCAAGCTCAAAACTTAGGTGTGTTGTCCTTTATAGGGAGAAATCATACTTATGCCAGTTTATACTTCGAAAGTTTGACTTTCCCTGTCAATGGATGTCACCGTATGTGCAGATGCTCGTTTTTCCCACCTTTTAAGTTTTTTAGGGCATATTTTGTATACATGTCCCCACGATTGAGTGCTTCACTGATTTCTTGTCTCCGAAATTCAAAATACAGTATTGTGCGATAGAATATTAGCCTAACCAAAGAAGTAATTGGTAACATTCTAGCACCTTTGAAAATACCATTCATGCATTCAGCTGCATTGCTTGTCATCCACCTATAGCGATACCCACCATCGTGTGACTGAGTCCATTTTTCCAATTCAATGTCTAAAAAATATTCAAGACATTCAGGGTGCAATTGTTTCAATTCTTTCATTCACTGAATGAACTTACGCCTTTGGTATTGATTTTCTACCTTAAACACCAAATTTTTTAGTTGCTTTGATTTGTATTTCGTATTGAAATTACTGGCAACATGGCGAAGATAATATCGATGGTACGCTTTAGGTTCACTCCATCCAATTTCTTCATTATTAATTGCAGCAAGAATGCCCTTATGTCTATCAGAAATCAAGTATATACTCTCTCTTTGGGTAACATATTCACGCAATGCTCACAAAAACCATGACCAATTGGATGAATTTTCACCTTCGACAATAGCAAAAGCAAGGGAAAATATATGTTCGTTTGCATCAATAGATAAGGCAGTCAATAATTTTCCCTTATACTTTCCGTAGAGATGAGTTCCATCGATCTTGATTAATGGCCTACAATGGTTAAATCCTTCTCTTGCAGGACCAAAGGACCAAAAAACTCGTCCAAAAATAGTCGTACCTGGCACATCAGAGGGAAGGAAAAACCAATCTGTTCGTGTTCTTGGATTGTAATGAACAAGAGCACTCAACCAATACGGAAACTCTGAATATGATTTCTCCCAATCACCAAACACAGCAATCAACTTTTTTCTCTTGGTTTGCAACACCCGTCTTAATTAACATTATAGCCATATTGTTTTTTAATTGCTTCTTGGAGTAGGGCGATAGGTACTCTAGGATCAACTCTAACCAAATTTTGAATTTCAATACTCATGAAATTTGAATCAAACTGTGAATGATCCTGTGTCAATTCTGAAAACAAATATGAGTGTTCCCCATGAAGTTTGGTGATTTCGAACATCCCATGAGTTTTACGCCGACATGTCCGTAACCTTCAAGCACAACCATCACTCCATGATTTACATCTAACATAACAAAGATCTTGATTTGATTCCACTACAATAATTTCGTAGTGTTCTGTCACACAATATTTTTTTACATCAAGCTGTAAATCTTCTTTGGTATTAAACAACACCTATATTTCTTTCTTCTAAAGTAGACCCTAGTTCATACATTGAATTTGTCATTTTCCAATCTATTTGGGTGAACATTTTCGACGGTACCAACTCAAGATCATGTTCCCCACTACTGTCGTTTCCAAATAATTCATCAACTTTAACGTCAATGTCACTATCTCTATCATTTCTAGGTTCAAGAATAACTAAATCTTTAGGATGCATCGACATATTTAGTATGATTTTTTCAACTTTTATAGTTGATAGAAAAAATATGTTAATATGTCAATCCAACAAAATCCAATTTCTAAGTTCAACATATAAGATCTAAATATTATGATTTAAATCAGCCCAAATCTAAGATTGATAAACTGTACATTTAAATCAGCCCAAATCTAAGATCCATAAACTATACATTTAAATCAACCCAAATAAAAACAAAATAATATATCTATGAATCATACATTTAACTCATACCAAATGCAAACAAAATAATATATATATATGAACTAATCTTCATTTTTATAAACATTTACATATATTTCTACATTCAACCCAACAAATACATAATCATCCAATGAATTAATCATGAAAAAAAAAAATAGCCTAACAAATAGACAAACATAATCATCCAGAAAAATAGCCCAACAAAATCAGTCCAACAAAATCTAATTTCTAAGTTCATAAACTACACTAGACAAAGTCAACCCAACAAATAGACAAATATGTACATATATTTCTAGATTCAATTGAAATTGAAAAGCACTACCTCATCCACAAGCCTTTCTTCTCAGTTGGAAATGTGGCCTCTCCTCCATTTATTTCACCTAACTCAAATATCAGAGAAAACTTGGATCAATTCTCCTAATTTTGGGCTTGTAAATTCAAATTATGCCCAATTGGTATCAGAGCATTGAGTATCAAAAAAGAAGTTCTTAGATAATTCATATTCAAGTTTCAAATCATCCATGCATGGGGAAGGTTTTAAATTGAAAAGTTTGATGGAAAGGATGATTTGGGCCTATGGAAGGCCAAAATCAAAGCCATACTTGCTCAGCAAAAGGCTCACAAGGCTCTTTTAGACAAATTAATACTTAAACATAGTGATAGCACAAGAAGGAGAAGATTGAGAGCTGGCAACTTATGGGACGTTAGTTCCAAATCTTATTGACAATGTTTTGAGGCAAGTCCTAGATTAAGAAACAACCTATAAATGATATTTCAAACAAGATGTATCTAAGGGAGAAGTTTTTCACATTCAAG
Source organism: Benincasa hispida (assembly GCF_009727055.1). Classification (NCBI taxonomy): domain Eukaryota; kingdom Viridiplantae; phylum Streptophyta; class Magnoliopsida; order Cucurbitales; family Cucurbitaceae; genus Benincasa; species Benincasa hispida. The sequence goes on along the minus strand of NC_052358.1, from coordinate 35,737,558 downwards.
ATGGATTCATCAAGATCATTGACTAACAATCTTGATGAATTTATAAAGATAGTCTTTTTGAATTCAAGAACCTAGGGGAGAAATTGGGTGATGACAATGAAGTCTATGTGCTTCTCAACACCTTATCGGAACCCTACAAAAAAGTGAAAAATGCGTTGAAGTATGGAAGAGAGTCTATAACCACATATGTCATAATTTTAGCCTTGAGAACATAGAAAATTGAGCTAAAATCATTGAAGAAAGAACAACATAGTGGTGAAAGACTATTTATGCAAGTGAACTCTAAGTCCAATCACTCAAAAAATGGAAAACAACAACATACTGTTGATAATAAGCCAAATAGAAGTTGAAATGTAGATATTGCTAGAAGAAGGGTCACCCTAATCAATGATTGCCTCATTCTTGAAAGGAAGAATCAAGAGAAAGAGAAGAAAGCTAAAGGAAAACAACCTTAATCTTCAATTGTTGAAGGGTCCTATGTGTATTCTGATGCACTTGCTTCAACTCAAGACATGGCCAAATAAATTAACCCCTTTGAGAAACATGATTGGGTCTTGAACTCCGTATGCACCTATCATATGACCCCTATTAGACCTTGGTTCAATACCTACAAGGAGATTGATAGAGAAATGGTCTACATGGAAAACAATCAAGCATGCAAAATAGTTGGTGTTGGGTTAATTTCATTTAAGCTAAGAGATGAAACTGTGAAACTCTTAAGAAATGTTAGACATGTGCTGCTTCTCAAAAGAAATTTGATCTCTTTCGAAATGTTAGATACAATCAGGTGTGAATATAGAGGTAAAAGAGGAATATTTGAAATCAATAAAGACTCAAAGGTGATCGTAGTTAGAGAAAAGGTAAATGACCTAATTATGGTTAGAGGAGTTGAAATGATAACAGGGCCCTATACAGTGACTACTAATGAGCTGATAGAAACTGATATTTGAAATAAAAGGCTATCTCACATTAGTGTAAAGGGGTTGGAAGCTTTATCCAAATAGGGCATTTTACCTAAGGGCATTTGTGATCATCTTGCATTTTGTGAGCAGTGTGTGGTGAGACAAGCTACAACACATAGTTTCACTAAAGCACACATATAACCAAGGCAATCCTAGACTATACACATGCAATGTTGGGTTTTATGTCCTATAACTTGTGGTTTGTAAATAATAAACATATTCTCTTTTGCAATAAAGTTTTTATTGAGGTTTATTCAGTAAAGATGTTATTGAATATTTGATTTTCACTTAAAAACGTTAAATCCAATAAACTAAATCCCTTGGCTATAACATGAATACTTGAACTATATGTAGAGACATAAAAGTGGATCAAGTTCGAGTAAATAGCGAAACTGGTTTATAGTATAAAGATTAGGTTAGGTACCTTATCTTGGGGACACTATAGATGCGACCCACTTTGTATTTAATACAAACGATGTGATTCTGAATCGTTCATGTCGTGACATGCGAGTTGGGGCATCCTATGCAATGAGTTTGCATAAGACCGAACCGTAAAATAGTGACTTTTAATTTATAACGCCGTTTACTGTTAAAACTGATTATTTCAATACAATGATCTAGGTAACTCAATCTTAATCTTCAGCTAACTATGAATTCCTATTTATTAGAGATTATTCTTTAATTTTCATGGTTGAGAATGGCCCGAGTTCGTCGACTCAATAAGCCCTCCATTTTAGGGATAAGATCGGGTAAATAGTTGGGGATATAGTCCTGCAAGATAGAATTCACTTTTACCCGATTCTAGGGATAGTAGATAGGTTATAATCTTAAGTGCTGACTCTATATCTTGAACAAGGGGCCCCACCCTCTCATTTTTCTGAGAGAAACTCGGTTCGATGGTTAGATCAAAAACCAATTATTCATTAGACTATCAGTGCGACTTAAGGAACAAGATGTAGTTACAGGGATAAAATAGTAATTTTAACCCAGCTATAATTACGAACAACCTGTGAAAGAGCGATTTACTAATCATGGTTATATTGAGTGGACTGAAATATATCTATAGTTAGGAGAGTGCAGCTACTGGGCTATAATGGGTGTCCCGATAGTTAACGAATGTTGGTTAACTAAGTTAAAAAGTTTAGCCGGTTAATCTCGAAGCATTAGAGCTCATGATATGTAGGTCCATTAGGTTCCTCTGCGAGCTTATATCAGACTAAATCTTAGAACAGTGTGATGAAAGAATTTGAATTGTTCAAATTCGACTTAGGAAATAACCGTTAATTATATTTGATATACTTAATGTCTTTGAGAGTTGGAAATATTTAAATATGATTTAAATACTTTACACATGAATAGGGATTCATATTCGAGATTGATGTTATTAATTAATTTGATATTAAATTAATATTTATTAATTAAATTATTTAATATTAATTTTGAATAATTTAATATTTGATATTAAATTAATATTAATTAACTTATTTAATTAATTATTCAAAATTAGTCTTATTTGAAAATGAATTATTTGAATTGAATTTTATTAATTGAATTTTTATTAAATTTGGGCTTGATCAACACCTCAAATTCGACTTCTTAGTACTTAATTTGGTGTCAATTCAAGATGAATTTAATCTTGCATGATTTCTTCTTTAATTTAAAGAAAATTTGTTAAGATTATAGGTTTTTTGGCTAGCTTGAGAAGCTTAAATGCCCTCTCAAAGTTCATTACAACAAAACACTCTCCAACTCATTTTTCCTATTCATCACAAATTTGGATCCCACAATCCGTTCTAAGGCTGAAGAATAGTGGGGAAGACTCTAGCGGTGGTCCATGAACAATTCGTGTTCAGAAATAGCTAATGAATTGCTTCAATTTGAGCTATATTAAGTTTTCCTCTCAAAATTATATTTTTCTTGTTTTGAACTTGCATTGTTAATCCTTAAATTAGTGAAATTAGAGTGCTTAAGATCCTATTGGTTCCAATTACTTGTTTGTAACTCCATCACATTTTGACTTTTACAGGCCAGCCCCAACTCCAAGGCTAAGTGATTCAATGTATCTCCTATCCTTTAGTGATGATTTCTAAAAAAAAAACTTGGATTTACTTCCTTAAAACGAAACATTAGGTGTTTGACAATTTGAAGGAATGGAAACTAGAAAAGCAAACATCTAAGAAGATTAAATACCTAAGGACAGAAAATGGGCTGATGTTTTATAGAAAAGAATTTAACCAATTTTGTAGAGAACATGGAATAACTAGACATGGGGGAGTAAGGTTTACATCTCAACAAAACGGGGTGGTTGAGAGACTAAGCAAAACAATTATAGAACGGGTTAGATGCCTACTGTCTGATGCCCTTCTTAGTGAAAAATATTGGGCTGAAGTTACTGCTATATAGTATACACCTTAAATAGGGTGCCCACATACATCTCTAGACTTCCTAACCCCTTAAAAGAAATGTTCCAAGCATCCACCTAACCTAGAAAACCTAAGGGTATTTGGATGTATTGGATATATACATCAAAACTAAGGGAAGCTCAAGTCTAGAGCTGTTAAGTACATGTTTATGGGGTTTATTGATGGTGTTAAGGATTTTTAAATATGGCACCGTATTGAAAATAGATTTATAATCAGCATAGACGTTATATTCAAAGAGAAATAAATGTTTATGCAGAGTGAGAAGTGACTATTGAAGTCCCTAAAAATCCCTAACACTAGAATTGAGGTGGAAAATCCTAAAAATTCACCTACAGAAGACAACCCTCAAAGCGATTTAGAAGAAAAAGTGGTTATAATAGGAGAGCAAGTTGAAAACGTTAAAGCTCAACCTTATTTTAGTCAATACTCATTTGCTAGTAATAGACAAAGAAGGGTGATTATTCATCCAATAAGTACACTGAGACTAACTACATGAACCTAGTTCTTAATGCTACTATGGTCCCAAAAGACCAAGAGGTAATTACATTTGAAGAGGCAATGAGCTGCCCTAAAGCTAGAATTTGGATAGAATCTATGAGTGAGAAAATGCAATCACTAAGTGTGAATGACACTTGGACCCTAATTCCTCTTCCAAAAGGATGCAAGCCAATAGCATCCAAGTGGATCTACAAGTTAAAAGAGGGTGTTACAAATGATCAGAAGCCTAGATATAAAGCTAGACTAGTGGCTAAGGGCTTTACACAGAGAGAGGGCATTGATTATATAAAGATACTCTCACCAGTAATTAAACAGACCGCTATAAGACTTCAATTATCATTGGTTGCTCATAATAACCTTGAACTAGATCAGCTAGATGTCAAGACTGTCTTCCCACATGAACATCTAGATGAGGCTATATATATGGTGCAACCTAAAGGATTTAAGGTTAAGGGAAAAAACGATCTCTATTTTCTTCTAAATAACTCTATCTATGGACTTAAACAGTCCCCTAGATGCTAGTACAAAAGGTTTGATGACTACTTAAAGAGCATTGAGTTCAAAAGAAGTACCTATGATATTTGTGTCTATGTCAATTCATCTACCTACAAAGACAAGGTATATCTATTTCTCTATGTTGATGACATGTTACTAGTAGGGAGCTCTAAAGAGTACTTAACTCATGTCAAAGAAATGTTAAAGAGAGAATTTGACATGAAGGATATAGGTTAGTCAAGAAAGATCCTTCAGATTGAAATCACTAGAGACAAAAATTCATCTATCCTAAACATTACTCAATCAACCTACTGTGAGAAAATAATCAAAAGATTCAACTTAATCAATGTCAAACCAACAATTATATTTATTGTACAACATTTCATGTTATCCTAGCAAACTCTTGTAAAGAAACAAACACATAACACCAAAATCAGATGATTATTCTCCCTTACAGTAAAGCAGTGGGTAGTTTGATGTACCTCGTGATCTCCACAAGGCCAGCCTACTTCGATTGTGCTGGCTTAGTAAGAAAATATATGACTAATCTTGATAAAAGACATTGGGAAGCCACTGAATTGATATTAATGTATCTTATTTAGACTAAGAATGCTAAGCTAACCTATCAAAACACACAAGAGATAAGTCTAGAGTTATAGAGGTATGTTGACTTTGACTTTGTAGGGGGACTTAGACGAAAGATGGTTCCTATGAGGCTATTTTTTATTATATCGCATTAATCTGCTAAGCTGGAAAGTTAATTTGTTATCAATAACAGCACTATCAACCAGAGAGGCAAAGTATATGGCATTAGCATAAGCTATCAAAGAATGATTGTGGTTAAAAGGCTTGATTGAAGATTTTGGTATAAAACAATTAATAGTTAAAATCTACTGTGACAACCAAAATGTTATCCATCTTTCCAAAAACCCACACTTCCATTCCAGAACTAAGTACATAGATACCAAATATCATTTTTTAAGAGATATAATTGAAAAAGGAGTGGTGGAGGTTCTAAAAGTTCTACCTCAGAAAACACAATTGACATGCTAAAGAAGCATGTCTCAAAGCTCAAGCTCCTCAAATGTCTTGAGCGGATCGACTTCGATATATCTGAAAGGGTGAAACAAAGTATTTTTCACCATGGATGTAGCCCTTTTTTTTATCGTGGATGTAGCCCTTTGTTTGCCGAACCACGTACCTCATTGTGTTCTTCTACTTCTTCTCCTTCTTCTTCATTGATTGCATACTTGTATTCTTCAACTTTTCTTTACAAATCACACATATCAAACACAGAGAATTAGAGAGAAGTGAGAACCTTTTGTTGCTGAAAGAGAAGGAGAGTTTTGCATTATGATTTAAACAAAAGAGATTCAATTGAAATTGAAAAGCATTACCTCATCCACGTGCCTTTCTTCTCAGCTGGAAACATGGCCTTTCATTCACATTTATTTCACCTAACTCAAATATCAGACGAAACTTAGATCGATTTTCTGAATTTTGGGCCTACAAATTCAAATTAAACCCAACAATGAACATGGTATACAATAGTAAATACATACTAGTATGTAAAGTGTTAGATCCCACTCCACATAAATACATACCTGAGTTTTTTTCAAAAAACATCTTTCACCCAATTGGCCCACTTAAGCAAAAATCATCAAACTTTCCCTTTAGCTACGATATTTTAAGACTAGAAAATAAAGAAGAACAATCACTCAAGAGATACCATAATCATAGAGGCTAAAAAAACCTACATACCCCAAAACGAGTCAGACAATTGAGCATAGTTCATCATAAAATGAGTGATATATAATAAGGTTTTGTTTCTCCTTTCTGATACACCGTTCTGCTGAGGTGTACCATGCACTGAGAGTTGGGATTGAATTTCATGTTCTATCATATAGTCCTAGAATTCTAAATCCATGTATTTTCCACCCCGATCAGATCAACGTGTTTTAATTGTTTTACCTAATAGATTTTCAACTTCAGCCTTATAATCTTTGAACTTTTCAAAGGCTTCAAGCTTATGTTTCATTAGGTATAAGTAACCATACCTTGAATAATAATCTATGAAAGAGATGAAGTATTCGTATCCTCTCCTAGTCTTTATATTTATTGGACAACAAAGATCCGAATGTATGAGCTCTAAGGATTCTTTGGCTCTGTAACATTTTCCACTAAAAAGTCTTTTTGCTATTTTTCCTTTGAGAGAGGATTTACATAGAGGTAATGAATCATCTTGTAACATGCTTAGAAGTCCATTCATTACCAATCTTTCGATCCTATCGAGATTTATATGGTCTAATCTCAAATGCCAAAGATATATATGTTACTTAGAGAAATTCTTAGCTATTTTGTTTGAGTACTAGCAATTTCAAACATCTCATGATTTAAAAATACTTTTGATTTAGTTGGTCTTAACACATATAAGTTTTCTTCTAGGTTAGCTTAACAAATAGTCACACCATTTTTCATAATGAATGCTTCATTTGAATTAAAAGGAACACAGTATGATTGTTCAATCAAACAGGAAATAGAAACAAGGTTCCTCATCATTTTGGGAACAATGTATATGTTTTCTAAAATAAAAAATCTACTTCCAAAAAATAATATAGCAGCTCCCACTACACGACCTGAAATGGCGTCTCCCATTCCAACCTTGAGCGTCTTTTCACCCTCTTCGAGATGCTGGAAGGAACTAATTCCCTGTAAAGAAGAACAAACGTGATTAGTGCCTCATGAATCAAGTTTCCAAGCATCATGGTCATTTTTCGCTAAACAAGATTCTAGACAAGTAAATTATATTTACCTTATTTCTCTTTATTATTCTCAATAATGTACTTGGGGCGACTGCATTTCCAGTGACCATCCACATTATAGTGGAAGCATTTGCCCTTAACAGCCTTAGTTTTGCCCTTGTCTTTCCTAGTAATGGGAGCCTTCCCCTTCCCTCATTTCTTTTTCCGAATCTTTTTTGAACCAATAATCGAAGGAATAAACCTAGTTCTAGAGGATGAACCCTTATGGAACCTTTTGAAATGGGCAACATTTTACTCTCCTTAGGGACTCAAAAGTCTATAACTCATTTAGAAGAGTAGTCAGATTGTACTATATAACCGCATTGTTGCAGAATTGAAAAAAAATCTTCGGAAGAGATTCTAAAGTAAAGAACACCTAACTCTACTCATCGATGACTGCACTGTTCATTTGAGCGACATTGAACTGGACCATCAGGTTGAGAACATGTTCTCTAACTGATTGGCTTTCTTTCATGTACACGTTGTAAATGTACTTGAGGGCCTCCTGCCAGATCTGAATTGACGGTTGTCCAAACATCTCCTCGAGGGACTCCATGATCTGGCGTGCAGACATCATGGCTTCATGTAGTGACATAAAAAAGGATCAAGTTTGTTATATAGCCAAAATGGTCTAGAAGTATATGCATAGGGTTGGGTACCTTATCTTGGGGACACTATAGATGCAACCTGCTTTATCTATTGATACAAACGATGTGATCCCAGAGTCGTTCATGTGGGGAAATTTGAGTTGGGGCGGCCTATGTAAAAGATATTTGCATAAGACCAGACCAATAAATAATCACTTTTCTTTATAATATCGTGTACTATTAAAACTAACTATTTCAATTTGATGACCTAAGGTAACTCGATCTCAATCTTGAGCTAATTATGAACTCTTGTTTATTCGGAATTATCCTTTAATTTGCATAGGTGAGAGTGCCTCATCATCCTTGCTCAATAAGCCTCCCATTTTAGAGGTAAGACCAAGTAGATAGTTAGGGACATAGTATTGCAAGATTGAATTTACTCCTACCCGTTTTAGGGTTAGTAGATATGTTGTTCTCTTAAGTACTGATGTTTAGTCTTAAACAAGGGGCCCCGCCCTCTCAATGGCTAAGAAGGACTCGGTTTATTGGTAGGACCATAAACCAATTGTTCGTTAGTGGATCAGTGGAAACTTAAGGACCAAGATGTATTAAACAGGTAAAACGATAGTTTTAAGCTAACTGTAAATACGAGTGACCTATGAAAGATCTACTTACTACTTATGATTAAATCAAGTGGACATAAATATATCTATAGTAAGAAGAGTACAACTCACTCTGTAGTTAACGAATATTTATTAATTCGGTTAAATGAGTTTAGCCAATTAATCTCAAATAGTTGAAGCTCATGATCTGTAGGTCCATTAGGTCCCTCTACTAGCTCATAAAGGATTAAATCTTAGAATAACGTGATGAGAAGATTTGAAACGTGCAAATTTAATTTAAGTCAATTGCTAATTATATATGACATAATTAGACGTTTAATTGTTAAATTAAATAGAATTGGAGAATTGTAAAATATTTAAATATGATTTAAATATTTTATACATGAATAGGGATTCATGTTTGGATTAGGTATTTTATTAATTTAATATTTGTTATTAAATTAATTTTAATTAATTATTTATTTAAAATTAATTTTTTTCCTTTAAATTCATTTAAAATTGATTTTACAATCAATTATTGAAATTATTAAAAAATGAATTTAAGAAATTCATTTTAAAATTAAGAAAATAGAATTATTGTGAAAATCCCACAAAATTCCACTTTCTTCAGACACCTAAAATCCCACTTTCTTTGTTTGGTGTGGTGTCAATTTGTTGTGATTTATGTTCTGCATGAAAAACTTCATTTAATAGAAGTTTTTCTAGCTGAGAACAAACTCATGCAAGTTAAAATTTCGTGAGAATTATTCTTCATCCCCAAAAACTTAAAAATCCAAAAATATAACTTAAATTCCCTCAAAATTATTGTTCATTTTGGATCCCACAATCCAATCAAAGACCTGGAAATAGTAGAGAAGATCATTGTGGTAATCTACGACAAGCTATTGAGTAGAAACCACGTGTTGATTGGAGAAATTTAGAGGAATCAACAAAGGTTTTCTCTTAAAACCCTAATATTCTTGAAAACCATGAATATGCATGCTAATGAATTAAAATTGATGTAGTTAGAGTGTTTAGGATCCTAATAGCTTCTGTTTTTTCATGTCAACGCCATCACTCCGAAGGGATGGTCGCTCCAAAACGATACACAGGCGGACCATAGAAATCTCACAGTGCAACCTAATGGAGGAGATTGTAGGATACATTGGCATGCGTCCTTCTCCCACTTACTATGAACACTTTCCATATTCACCTTGTTATTGATGTTAGGATTGATGCCCTAAACCTCGTAGGATCTTGTAGTTTGTAATTATATTGTACAAATATTTTATTTATTTAATAAAATATGAGATGTTTTATTTGACATTTAGTAGCATTAAACCCACTAACAATTAAATTAGCATCCGTGGTTATCATCTGTAGCTTAAACATGTATGTAGAGACATACAAGTGGATCATGTTTAAGTGATAACTTAAATGGTATATAGTAGATGGATAAGACTAGATACCTTATCCTAGTGATACTATAATTCGTGTTGTGCTGAAAATATGCATTGAATTTTGTCTACAATAAGGTTTATTTGCATTATTAATGTTTTGCGTTTAATTGCAGTGAGTATGCGTCGATCACAAGTTTTCCTGTTCTCTTGCCAAGTATAACAAGATCACAACTTTCGGGTTGATCTGAGGTCGAACATGGGGACTTGCAGCTAAAGACGGTTGTAATGTAACGTGTTTGAGGCGGAATCTAAATGACTAAAATAAAGAAAGTATGAAACATGCGACTAAACTAGCTAAACAGGTAGTGAGCATTTGAAGAATAATTCTGAGAGTTTTTAATGAAACAACAGCTTTAACACGCAATAAAAGTGCATGGGAAAAGCAAGGTTTAAGGAAAATCAATGTTGCATTTCTACGTTTAGTTTTAAGCAGAATCCTAGCTTGCATCATTCGTTTATCACACACCTCTCGGTGGCTAGCCCCATGATACATGATCGATGATTCGTTGAGCATAAGGTTATTTCTATCTCTAGAAACATTTCTTATGTTGCTTAGTGAGTTCCACAACTACTTACCCTTTCGAGTAGTCGGTCATAGCTACTTAACTCAATGAGTGATCAACAACAAGCATTCAAATAACTATATACTAAGCAAGCAGGATTGACCTTTAAAGGTTCAACTTAGTTCAAAGCATTAATCATCCCCTTGACCCCGTGAAGATTAACAATGCATGGTAAATAAGAAAGTGATGGTCAAGAAAGGAAGATAATGAAGATAGACATGATGATATATAGATAGATGCGTTGATTATAAATGTATTAATGTCTTAAGCTAAAATATAATACAACAACAGAGATAAGATAGATAGATGGATGGCTAGTTTTCAACAATCTCTTGCTTCTACCAGATGTGTGTCAAGGCTATTGGTGATGGAATGGTATCGTGAAGTGGAGAAGGCCCTTTCAGACTCTTGCTCCAGTGTAGTTCGAATCGTCAATCATATGTGATCTATGGAAGTGGAGAACTCTCAGAGAAACTCTTGAATGTGCTCTCGGCTGTGACCACAGGTTTCTGCAAAAGGCAAAATTCTTGGATGCTTTGCCCTTGATGTCAAAGCTTTATTTATAGAGCCATGCTCTGATGACCTTGAGGATCATACAATGGATAATCACCATCCTATGCAAGGTAGGTGAGGATGTCAGCACTGCTATCATGGTAATCATTCTATAGTTGTAACAGGAGATCCACTAGAATAGGATTAGAGATCCCGAGGCATGTGATCAACATTTCTTTATCAAGATTAGTGCATGTGATCAACTCCTATGATAACTTCAAAGTATACACTTTAACACACGTTAACTCATGATGCGGTCATCAGTGTTTTTGTGTGCACTATACCGCAAGTAGCATTTTTATCAAGAATTCCTAACATTATTGACGCATGATCTGCCTATCTACCCCCATTATTCTAATTAAAAAGCTACAATAACATGTATTTGTACAAGTTTTCAATACGACCCGCTTTGTAAAAGTTACAATTTTGTAAAGTGTTACAAGTTGGATCGATATGGCAACCCTAGAGGGGGGGGGGGTGAATAGAGTTTAATTAAACTTTTTTTTCTAAATTAACCCAATTAGACTAATTAATACACTTTTTATAAATAATAAAAAAAATTCAATTTATGCAACAAATAAGATGACAAAAATGTGATAATTTAATTCTATCAATTTTTAGCAAATAAATAAGAACAAATTAAAGCATACAATAAATTGCTTAAATTAATTGCAAAAATAAAAAGGAAAGAGTTAGAGAAGAAGACACCGTATTTTTTATAGTGGTTCGGTCAAACTCGACCTACTCCACTCCCCAAGCGCCTCTTGGAAATTTGAATAAAACATTTTCGACTCTTTCCACAGATTAGAGTCCAACCGTTACACCACCGCTCCTTTTACGGGTTCAAGAGCAAACCCGATCCTTTCCACGGTTTAGGATCAAACCGTTACAAATGTTGAAATTTTTGAAGAACACAATACAACTCTCACTAGAGTGGATTTAATAGTTTAAGCACTCAATAAGTTTATCCTCACAATACAATAACACTCTCTTAAGAATAAGATGAAAAGAAAAAAAATTGTGAGCTTAGAAAGAGCAACAATGGAACTTTTGAGTTTTGGAGGATTATGAAATGTAAAATTTATTCATACAAAATTTGGAGAGAAAGATGGTTTATATAGAGATGGAAAAATTTTTAGAAACCACAATTAATTTGGACCCTTGGATTTTGGAAAAGAAAAATTAATGGTGGAGATTTTAAACTAAATTAGTCGTTAGATACAAACAAAATATAATATTAAATTCCTTTTCTTTTGAAATTCATTTTCTTTTTTTAAAAAAAAATTAATCCAAAAAATAAAAAACATACCATATGTCAAAAACTAACCATTAGACACAAACATAAAATAATATTAAATTCATTTTCCTTTTAATTCATTTTCTTTTTAAATTCATTATTTTCAAAGTTAATAAAAAAAACATACCATGTGTAAAAAAATTAGCCGTTAGACACAAACATAAAATAATATTAAATTTATTTTCCTTTTAAATTCCTTTTTAATATCATTTTTTTAAATCAATCTAAAAATTAAAAGTCCATCATATGTTAATCGCTTAATGATCCACCATTCAACCAATATACTGCCACATGTCTACATGCAAATGGTCTGATTATGCCACGTCATCCATCACGGTATTTTTTCTATAGACTTGTTTCAGTCATACTGTCTTCGTTTTAGCTCCGATTTGAGTGATTCAAGAGGTTTTGGAATCGTTGTTCCGAGCTCTACGCTATGGACATATTAAAATACTAAGATTTTCAGTAATTAAAAATTGAGTTTGTTATCATCAAAACATTGATTAATTAATTAA
>NC_052358.1:35659499-35721636 GCF_009727055.1 Benincasa hispida | reverse complement strand
CTTGTTCGGGATCACCAAGAATTAATTCTTTGGGATGGGAAGGAGCATACCTCCATTCTTTAGGCATGGATGAAGAACCAACTTCGTTCTTTTTTATTAAGCTCACCTCTTGCTTACTTGAAACAATTTCCTTGCCTTTGTCACTAACAAGTAAATCATCAAAGTGAAGTGAAAGAAGAATTGCAGAAATTTTGCAAGGAGATGAAAGAAAAACGAGCAGTTCGGCTGGAAAATTTCTTTTAAACCTGTCTTATAGCGTTGCAATGCTGTTTGTGAGGTGCACTATTTTTCTGTCAAAACGCGTATCATTGCAACGTTATTAAGAGCGTTTCAACGCTATTTGCATGAGGCACGCGCATTTTTCATTTTTTCATCAAAATTCGTAGCGTTGCAATGCTGGCCTGTATATTCTAATATTCTCGACGTTTTAAAAATATCAAGAAACCATTAATTGAAGTTGACATTTTTAAAACGTCAAGTACATTATTTTCTAGAAACCTCCACTTTTTAAAAATAATTCTTAACATTTTTTTCTTTAAAATCATCTATTTCTTGACATTTTTTTTTCATAAAAACGTCAAGTATTTAAAATTGCAAATGTCAAGAAAGGTGGTTTTCTTGTAGTGTTTGTATCAAATGCAAAGTGGGTCACATCCATAGCATCCCAAAATAAGGTACTCAGCCTTATCCTTATATTATAGATCATTTTGGCTATTACTTCAACTTGATCCACTTTTATGTCTCCACATAAAATTCAAGTATTTATGCAATAACAAGGGGTTCTTAGTTTATTGGATTTAGGATTAAAAAGGTGCAATTCACTTATTCAGTAACATTTTTATGGAATAAACTCAATAACAACTTTACTGTCAAATAGAATATTTTAATATTTTGAAAGAAATAAATATTTGAATATGCTTCAAATATTGATTATATGAATGTGATTCATATTAATAGGTTAAAATTAATACTAATGTGATCCATGTTAAATAATATAGGTTAAATGAGAGAATAATAAACTATAGGTATAATATATATGATATAATATAAACTATAGGTTGTGTCACTACAAGAATTTTGGGCTTTAATGTCGGTTAGAAAAAGTGAAATCGGATGTATAATGTCGGTTTTGTTTTTTTTAAAAAAAAAAAAAATTGGAGCTTTAATGTCGGTTTTAAACCGACATTGTAAGAGTACCTTTAATATCGATTTTAAACCAACATTAAAGACCCGCTTCACTTTTTCCTCTAACTTTCTATTTCCACCTTTTTTTCATTTCCCTATCTGAAGGCCAAAACCCAAGCTCTTGTTTTTTCATTTCCCTCCCTGAAGGCCAAAACCCAAGCTCTGTTACTCAAGATCATCTTCCTTTTCTTCACTTTCAACACTCTAACTCTCTAAATTTACTTCACCTTTCACTCCAAAACCTTCCCTTCCACTTCCCCTCATCAGAAACCCTCTTCCGAAAAACGCTTCCCCTTCCCGAAAAACCCACATTCTTCCAAGCCCTACCCCATCTTTCCTTCTTATCTTACTTGGTCTCACTCCCCTGTCCCTCCCCGTTCCTATGAGGCCTATTTCGGATTTTCTATTTATGGCTCGATTCTTTCAATTGTTAGTTCGGCCTTTTACTGTTTCTTTTCACGAAACTAAAAATTTCTCTAACTGGAACTATTTTATCTAAACTTTTTTCATGTTTCTCTCTCAATTTTCTCAGTGTTTCCCTATCATAAAGCAAGGCTATAGCTAGTTATATTGATGGAAATGGCGAAGGAGAAAATTCAGATCAGGAAGATCGATAATGCCACCGCGAGGCAGATCACTTTCTCCAAGCGTCGAATAGGACATTTCAAGAAAGCTAAAGAGCTTTCCATTTTATGCGATGCCGATGTTTCCATCGTTATCTTCTCCACCACTGGAAAGTTGTTTGAGTATTCCAGCTCAAGGTTTCTCTCTTTCTTAAATTTTATTTTTTCCAGAAACAAAAACTGTAATCAGTTTCCCACGTTTTCTGAGTTCTACGTTTCCTGAACCTACTTTAATTCCATTTATAAAGGACAGTATGTTACTAAAAATGGCGAGAACCGAGACAGAAATAAAGAGCTAACCGAATAAAACACATGTAATTTGCTAACAAAAATCTTACGGAAAAAGATGAGAACAAATAAGGATATTAACCAATTCGATAATTGATATAAGAGGATATTCTTATAAAGTAATGTCTCATAAATTTTGTCATAAAAAACAGAAAAAGCTAAATGAAAACTATAAATCATGCCTCGAGCCTCGCTTTCTCATCAACAATGGGGTTTATGGTAATAGTGATGACTGAACTTTTAGTCACTCAATTCTAATTATTGCGATTATGATAACAATGTTTATGCTTGACTCTTTGATCTCTCTAAATTATAAAGACTGGAGTGGAAACATTAATTCATTATCATTAATTTCTTATTTTTTAGTCATTTCCTCCATTGATTATATTACCATCTGTGGTTGACTTTCTGAAGCATGAAGGGAATCATAGATAGACATAATTTTCCCTCTAATAATCAATAGTTCGGAGGAAGCGAGTAGATTGAAGGAGTGATCGGAAGAAAGGAAGAGATGGAGTTGCCAGAATTTCGTAGCAGTGCTTTTGAGCTTGACGGCGGCGAGGAGAGGGTTCTTACCGATGAAAAGTTTCTTGATCGGTTCGTGCCGAAGGGGAAGTTCAGAGGCACACTATGCGCACATTGTTTGGATCGTTTCAAGTTGTTTCTGGGAGTAATTTTGAATGCAAACAGGTAGAATACAAGTTTTTATGGGTTTTTGGAGCTTTTTTTTTCTTCCATTTCTGCATTTGAATATAAAATTTCATGGGATTTTGTTACTAACCTCAGAATCAACTTTTGTATGTTGTGTTGGATTTTGGAGCATTTGTTCTTCCATTTTTGCTGTTTTTTGAAGGTCCCATATTTTCAGATTAGAGTATTGGTTTTTGATTATCCATATTTAAACTCAAGAATATAAAGTTTTATGGGTTTTTGTGATTTGAGATTTCATTTACTGACTTCATAATCAACATATATTTGTTGTGTTGGATTTTGGAACTTCTATTCTTCCATTTCTACAATTTTTTAATTTGAAAACTGATGAAAACTAAGAGAGATGATTTAGATGGAGTTAGAAGAGCTAGAGATATGTAATTGGCTATATCTATTGATATCAATTCTTGGAAGGGGTGGGGAGAGATGAATTTCTACCCTATACTTTTAATGGTGTTTTTTAGGTGTTTGGAAAAGGTGGGGAGGAGATGGATTTCTTGCAACAGCAAGGGATTCACGTAAAAATTGTTCCTTGTAAGTGCATTTTTGAATGCTTGCAGTTTTAAACACAGTTTCTAAGTGTTTTTAACTGACTCTAATGATATGGAAATTCCTGTTTAAGAAGTTATAATGTGCTTATTTCTCTTTGGACCATATTGGATTAGAATGTAATACCCGCTTATGACTCATGGGTATTATTTATTTGTAGTTTAGATTTGATTCAAGGTGCTTGAGTTTGTGGGTTGCACTATGGTAGTTTGTGGATTATTCATGCACTATGGTAGTTTTTGTAACAACTTTTGAGATTTGAAGTACATTGTGAGCTAAATTTGCTTATTGATGTATGTATTCTTGAATATTAATTTTTTGTGAATTTTGATAGTTCTGTTGAGAACAAGTGGTTGTGAAATATCTTTTGGAATGTGTTTCTTTGAACAGGTTCAAGGTAAATTTTTGGTTTTATTGTGGTAGCATTGTTATGCGGCCAAAAATTTTGAAAAAGAAGATTCTTGAAAAAGGAGTAAAGATTTTGAAAAAAAAGATTCTCTCATTTATTCAACTATTGAGTTTTCTTGTTTTGCAGGTGCAACAAAGGAGTAAAGATTTGGTATCACAACCTCTTTATACTTTTTATTGGGGAATTCTAGATCCAATACATTCACTATAAGAATTTTGCCTTGAATGTACCATTTATGCACATTCCCAATAAACACGGTTAGTTGAATATGAATTCTGATCATATTTTCACTTTCAATCCTTTGTCTTAAACCTTTTTTGTTTTTGATCCTTTGAACAACAGTGGTCAGACAAAGATGCCTATAACTAGACACTGCTGAAGTTGGAGGGGTCTGTTCAAGAAGAATTATGAAGGGATCCATACTTACCAAGTGGAGAGGGATAGTAAACTCATAGTGTTTGTAAAATCATAATGTTTGTATTACTTGTAATTTGTGTTTTCAAGGCTTGAATTATTGTACAACCTTTTAAATTATAATTTTATAGCAGAATTTGTGGATTAAATATAATAGATTTACGATCCATACATGAATAATATGTCATAGCCACAGCGTTCGATGATGATGTGTCATGTTATACTTTTTAACCGATAAAATGGATTCAACAACGAAATTTTTTTTTTAAAAAAAGGACAATAATTGATAAAACGAACAGATTTTGAACTTCAATACCGGTTTAAAGGGCTTCATTTGATTCTTGGGCTTCAGTTGCAACCGACATTAAAAACATTGTTATTAAAGCCCTTTAATGTCAGTTTAAAACTGACATTAAAGACAACCGACATTAAAGGACTTTAATAATACTATCTTTAATGTTGGTTGTCAAACGACATTAAAGCCCTTTAATGTCGGTTTAAAACCGACATTAAACCCCGAAATTCTTCTAGTGTGTGTTAATATAAGATATGGTTTATATGATATCTATATTAAACAAGTTATTATATATATATATATTAAATTAAAATTATTTTTTTAATATATATAGTTATCAGGAGGGAGTTATCCTTTATGAGATAACTCCCCCCTCTCTCTGATTTGACGTGGGTTGAGACATAAGATCTGTTATCTTCTTCTTCATATGGTTTCTCTCAAGAGAACATAGAGAACTCTTAGTCAAAAAATTATTGCTCTCAAGAATATTATCCTTTCCCCTTTCAAAAATTAATTATCGAAGCCCATACAACTCTCAATCGATTCTTAACCTTGAGAATATCGAGGATTCCTCATCGTAGTGTCTAGATTTTGGGTTCTGCATTGCTGTGTTCGTGTGCTCGAAGGAGTTCAATTTGTTCGTGACTTGGAGGGAAACGTGAAGAATTTTTTTCTTCAAGACTAAGTACTCAGAATCCCTTCTTCCTCTCTAAATTTCTTAGAATTGCATGCTTAATTAGATTTATGAATCCTAGTTTCCATCCTCTGTTTAGAAAGATATTATGTAAAATCAAAATTGGGACGCAAATCCTTCTGCTTCGAGTAATCACGTACTCCTTTCAGGTACATGACTAATCCTGGAAAGAAGCACTGGAAAGCCACAAAGTGGATCATAAGATACCTCAAAGGGTCTCAACAAGCTAAATAAATATATAAACCAACAAAGTTTAATCCCTATGAGATCTATGGTAATGTTGATTCTAACTATAGAAAAGATTTAGATTGAAGAAGGTCACTAACTGTTGGGGTTGATGCCCTAAATCTCATAGGATTCTATAGTTTGTAAACACATGTTGAACAAAATCTATCTGATGTAATAATATGAGATATTTTATTCACTACTGTCTATGAAATATAAGATATTTTAGTTGTATTAACCACAAACTAATAAATTAAGATCCTTGGTTGTCGAAGTAACTTAAGCATGTATGTGGAAACATACAAGTGGATCATGCTTTAAGTGACAACCTAAATAGTCTATAGTAGTGGATAAAGAAAGGAAACCTTATCCTGGTGATGCCTTTAGTGTGGCCCGCTTTGTAGATGTTACAAGTGTTGTAAAGTACTATAAATGGTTTGATCCTGACCATTCATTATTAGACATGTGAGTGAGGATGTTCTATACAAAGAAGTTTGTATAAGACTAGACCACGAAATTTTTAGTCTTGCTATATAACGCTGTTCATGAAAGAGACTTTCATTTCACTAGGATGATCATAGGTAACATGACCTTAATCCTGAGTGAGTTGGGAAATCTTGTCTATGAGGGCGGTCTTTTGATTTACATGGGTGCGAGTGGCCGATCGCCAATTCAAACCTACCACTTTGGGGATTCGTCTAATTGGGGAGCTGGGAAATCAGCTACACAAGACGGAATTCACTCCTTTCCCGAAGCAGAGGTAAGTAGATAAATTGTTTCCTTAAGGGTTCATTCCGGGGCTTGAATAATGTGACGTCACACCTTCTCTTGGCCCGAGAAGTGTTTACTCATAGTAGGACTATGATGTATTGTTCATTAGAGAAATTAGTGGTACTTAAGGAGTTAAATGTAATTACAGGGACAAAATGATAAATTGGCCCAACTGTATTTACGAGCAATTTGTGAAGGGTCATTCTACTATTGATTGGTTATATTCAATGGATATAGAAATATATCTGTAGTGCGAATAGTGCAGTTTTCGGTCTTTAGTGGAGTACCCGACAGTTAATGGATGGTGGATATCATTCTTAAAGAGTTTAGTCAATTATTCATGTATCGTTGGAGCTTCAAGCTACAGATCCATAAGGTCCCCTTGGTAACTCAATGAATTCATGTTGAGAATCAATTTTTAGGTTAGTTTTAAGTGTTCAAATTAACAAGAGGGAATTTAATTATGTATGATATAATTAAATTAATTGAATTATATGAGATATAATTAACTTCATGTATTAGATACATTAAATGGAGGAACTAATATAAATGTGATTTATATTAAATGAATAAAGGAGAAAAAGTATAATGGTTTATATATTGCATGAGATGTGATATTAAAAATATATGTTATGGATATATTATTTATTTATAATTGAATCAATTATGAGATAATTGGTTTCAGTTTTTTCTCCTAATAACCAACTTAGTAGAAAGTTATGATCAGTTATGGTAACTGATAGATAAAATAAAAATCGGTTTCATTTTTCCGATAATCAAACGATAAATGAACTCACATAAAGGAAAAGTTATAGCTTGAGAGAGTAAGCGATCGTGTATCGAGATTTTCTTTACGATAGCTTGCTCGTTTCTAAATGATCGAGTACCTAGTCTACACGATAGACTCCATTCTTCTCCCCCTTACTCGATCATCTAAACGATTATCAATTCCTCCTTCCCTCTACCAAATCAATACAGAGCCCTTAACTCCTAGATTCTCACACCGAGTATACCAAGGTAGCATCGTGGTGGTGTCTGCTTGTTGTTCGAGATTCGAGTGTTACTTGTTGCTCTTCGAGGATATTGTTGTGCTGTTGAACGTTCATCCTATTTGATCGAGGAATACGAGAAGAAAAGTTCTTCAAGGGTATGTTCACTTGATCTTTAGTTATATTCTTTTGAAGCATGTTGTAATTTAAAGTTTATGCATAACTATTACTGTTTGATTGTAAATGTGTATGTTCTGTCACAATGGGGTTTGGAACGATCTTGCTTCCGCTCACTAGTTCTTTTTGTAAAGAGATCCTTCACTAACCGGGTACATTTTCCTAATTATGGAAACCATTTACTGAACTGGAAAGCCACATTAGAATTTGTAGTGGCTCTTTCCTCTACCGAAGCAGAGTACATTGCATTATCCGAAGCTATAAAAGAAGCCCTATGACTCAAGGTCTCCTAAATGATTATGGAATAACACAAAAAAGCAATAAAGATATACTGTGACCGTCAAAGTGTTATCCACTTATCAAAGAATCAAACATACCACAGAAGAACCAAGCACATCGACATCAAATTTCATTTTATACAAAATCAAATAGAGAAAGGAGAAATCGACATAGTGGATGTAGGCATTGTAATAGCCAAACCACTCTAAACTCACTGTGTCAATTCTCTCCTCTACTGTGTCCTCTTTGCTTGAAAAATATCCACTTTATTTCATCAAAGTACCTCGATTCAACATTAATAACAAAATTAAAGGTCTACAATCGATAAAAGAACAGAGTAATAGAAGTAAGATCAAGAAGCAGACGTGTAAAGAACTTACCATGTAAGAAGAGGAAGAAATTAAATAGCATATTGCAGAGAGCATCACTTCGAAAAGAATAATGAAAATGAATCTCTAAATTTTCTTCTTCATTAGAGTGTTTTGTTGCATGTAGAAGGAAAGGAGAGTGTAACAGGCATCCAAAAATAGTGTCTTCATCTAATCCCTACACATGTAATCGCAACACTTACATTAACCTATAGTATGTGATACATAATTGTATGTTAATCTCTAAGAAGCAATAGATTAGATAGGCTTGTGATTTCGATCGACAACAAAGAGCATTGTTCTATTAACCTAGGAGAAACCTTATTGAATGTTTAATTAGGCAATTGTATATTAAATATTCATTCTAGCGTAATCCTTAAAACATAATGTAGTTAGTTAAATTTATTTGGATGCTTCTCATCTAATTAAATTGGCTCATTTGATATTTAGGATCATTGGTTAGTTTTCTAGTCAATTGGACTAGGCATAAATATGGAGTTAAGATCAAACCTTGAGAATTTGGTGATTGAAATTACATTAGACAATTTCATTCCTCTAGGCTAGAATATTTTGGTTGATTGCATTTCTATCCTTTTACTTTCACGCCTTTACATTTTCACATCTTGATTCTCAACCACACCAAACCCTCTATTTACCTTAAAGAATTAGCTATGTCAAAACTAATGTTCACGCTTCCATGCGGATCGACTAGATCTTACTATGATACTACATTTTACTTGAAGTTGTTTGATCAGTACTTATAAATTCCAAGCGGCCTTGTCTTCCAAAATAGCATGGGCATCTATGGTAGTTTAAGCAAAATTAGACTCCTGCAGCTGCATATAGTATGGATTTTATGTTATTATTCAATACATTGTAAGGGAGTTGAATTTGTAACCAATTGGGTTATCCATGTTGTGGATCTCCCAAGGAAATACTGGTACCTCCCCCAATCTTCAGACAATTTTTCATCGAGTTGTTGATTGAATGTAATGATTTCTGACCTCAATTTGGTTGTCTTAGCAAGTGGAAAATATTTGTTCTAGAATGTTTGACCAAACTCGTGCCATGTGGTGATGCTATCAGAGGGGATTGTCTCTACCCAATCCTTAGTTTTATCCTACAAAGAAAAAGAAAACAGTCTTAGTTTAATTGCATCATTTATGACTCCATTGATTTTTACTGTTCCTCATATTTCAATGAAGGATCTAAGATGCTTATGAAAATCTTTAATAGAGCGTCCTCTAGAAACATTCTGTCAAACCATTTGAATCAACATTGCTTCAATTCAAAGTTGTTTGCATTGATAGTATCCCAGGATGATTGTAGGGAGGGATAGTTGGAAAAGAATCCATAATTTCCTTCTTGTTTATTCTTGAGATATTTCCTAATGTCAGTCCAACCTCAGGATCAAAAGGTGAAAGATTAGTCTTTATCATGGAGCATGCATTAGAGTAAATCTAATCAATTTTAAATATATCTATATATACCTTCAATTAAGATCTATCCAATTTTTGAAATATTAAGCAAATCTATTTTTTTTATCCACGATAACAACTCCAAAAACTTGATGAGCACAAGGACACATTTCACGTAATATTATAGTAAAAGGATCTTGAGGGACCGAGTATCATTCTTAGGGATTAAATATCACGGAATTGTTTATCTGTTTTAAAATCGCGTCAATTTTATTTAATGGATGAAAAACTAAATGATTGAATTTAATTTTGGAAGTAAATAAAGTAAGAAAAGCAAAGACTTGAACTTCAAAGAATAAAAGCATCCTAGGGTGTCAATTTCATTAATTGCTTCATTAAATCATGCAAAGGTTCCATGGAAACTTGTGGATTGAGATGTTTAAGTCGAGAACCTAAGCTTTGGTTTATTATTCTTCAACCATAAATTTTTCTCATAAAAACTTAATTGGTTACTAATTTCTTGAAACCAAAATAAGAAGCATGGTATTAAGAAAAGTCATGAATAACTTTCATTACAAATCTAACTATTTTCATAAAAACGTAATAATGACTCAATACTATGAGTCCAGTTAAACATACAATCTATCAAATTGAACATTCAACTTAACATGCATCAATGACCAAGCAACAAAAATTAAACACAACATTATTGGAAAACATTCAACAACACAACTTCCATAACATTTCAATACAATAATTTAATTCCATCGGAACATATACAACAAATGGAATGGAAAGAAGAAGAGAACACTATTGTTGAAATGATTCCCCATTGTCGTATTTCACTATGATCTACACCTCTGGATCTCGAACGACCTCCAAAATAATTTCCTCAAACTCTTTACTCTCTCTTGCAACACAGTCTCACTTTAGGGCTCTGAATTTCATGATTCAAAGTTCCTGCAAACCCTAGAATTTATAGTGAAAATTTCTTTTTTCAACAAGTATTTTCAATAAATAGTCTAGTATCGTGACAATACAGGACAATGCCACACTGATTCCCTGGTCAATTGGTGAACGAGGCTTTCATAGTATCATAGTACCGCACGACCCTGCAATTAAAGTGTCGTGGCACTCTTGCACAATGTCGCAACGTTGTGCGCTGCATTACGCATACTTCCATTATGGTGCTTTCGAGTTTTAGCATCAAAGAGTGTTACTACACTTCCCCACATTCTCCAATCTTCATTTTTTTCATCTATTTTCTTCGAAGATTTGGCTCGCTTTGGTTCTTTTGATTTCGAAACACGTTTTTTTGCTAAATCCATGAAAAACACTAGCAAACACATCAAATTTAACAATAATAACCCTAAATAAAAGGCATTAAAAGAACCTTTTTAGTGTTTTTCACCCGCTTCAACATACACATAGGGTTTGGATCGTGTGTCGGGGTGTTTTGCCTTTTGGAGGCTGCTCTTTGCATGTATGACCACACTTTCTCTACTATTTATCTCTACGTTACTCAGTGAATAGTATGACCATGTTTGCTCTGCAATACATCTTGAGATTACTCTATGTGTAGTATGACCGTGTGTTTATGTTATATGCATTGACTTCCTCCGTATGTTATATGGTCACATTTGGGTATGGTTTAGTGAAGGTTTTCACAAGTTTATGTTTATGATTTTTCTATATGTGATAACTCTCTCAAGTTTTTGAAATGCTCGTGTTTTACATCGATTTGCAGAACTTGAATATTTCTTTAAATAAATTATAATTTCCTCAAACTATTCTCCTATGAACTCTCATCACTCTTTGGGCTTTTTATCTCAACCAATTATAATTATTTTTCCATGAAGTTGTTTTTGAGTTTCAACAAGGGTTAGTCGGTTAGAAACTGCCACCTATCACATCAGTGTATTGTGACATGTAGCCAAGAAGTGAGTTTTAACAAATGTGTAGTAGTTGTTTTAATGTGTATGTAACTATTTAATTTAAGTGAAATTTCAAGTTCAAGGAGCATTTGACAGTAGGTTCCTTTGCATGCTTGGTGTATATTGTCATCATAAAATGTCTTGGGTTCAGGTAGTGTAATATGGGGAAGAGTGTGACAGTTCGGTATTAGAGCAGATTAAGTAAGGCATAAGTGGTAAATGGATGTTAGCTATAAGTTGCTAGTGATGTGTAGAACATTGTAGTACCATCAGAGTTGTGGTGGCAGATATTTTTGTGATAGAATAAATTGAAATTCAACAAGCCACTCATAGGAAAAATTGATTGGATCAGGATATGATTAGAAAGACAAGTCATACAAGAGAGAGAGTAACAGTGAGAAATTAGTGACAAAGAAAGTCAATGAGTACATCTACATTTAGTGGCAATGAGGCAATGAGATTGATTGAGAAGTTAGAATGTGCTAAAAGTTCAGAAAACGTTATTTGTAGCTGATAACTTGTAGAAATACAAGTTATTGTTTCTCTTCTCTTAGAATAATTGAGGTAACATAGTGAAAGTGTATTATCTTTTGTAAGAAATCATGCAAAAATAAATTTTTTGCGTTCAACATGTGCAAAACTTAATATGTGCAAAATATCGTGTTTTAACCCACTTAAACGCAGGAATCTCTGGAAAATCTCTAACATTGGCAACCTTGTGTTGAGCAAGGTAGATCAGGGATGCGACGAAGCAAGTCCAAGCAAGCATGCGGTGAAAAGAGCACTAAATGCCTATAGCGACTGACAACAACTGCAACAAACAACCTTAAAAAGCTATTAGAAAAAAAACGTGGAGGACAAATATGAAAAATGAGAGATATATTTTCCATTCAACTAAGCATGCCTTTATATAGGCTTACAAACATAACCATAGGAATGCCGATAGTTATAAAAATCTCATAACTCACATAACTCTTATAACTTTAAAATATCATCAAATGCTCATAACTCACATAACTCCTATAACTTAAAAATCACTATTAGTTACAAAAAACTAAAAGTTACAAAACCCAAAAGTCACACTAAATGCCACAAATAAAGTTTAATAATGACAAACGTTTCAACACCCCTCCTTAAACTTGATTTTTTTACAAAGGAAACTCCTAATTTTGATAAAAGTCTCCAACTTGAGGGGCTTTGTGAAAATGTCCGCGGCTTGATCTTGTGACTTGACATATTTGAGTTCCACTTCTTTCTTCGTAATTCAATCCCGAATGTAGTGAAATCGGGTATCAATGTGCTTACTCCTCCCATGAAATACTGGATTTTTGGCTAAGGCAATGGCTGATTTGTTGTCAACAAAAATCTCCATTGGACCGTCCATTTGAAATTTCAGCTCCTTCACTAAGTTTCTTAGCCAAATTGCATGACATATACATGAAGTTGTTGCGACGTATTCTACCTCGCATGTTGATAATGTGACTATAGGTTGCTTTTTTGACATCCATGTGAATGTCGTTTCACCAATAAAAAACACAAACCCCATAGTTCTCTTTCGATCATCCAAATCACTACTCCAATCACTATCACAATAACCAACAATATCAAAATTGCTAGAAGAGACATAGGAAAGACCATACCCAATCGTCCCTTTGATGTAGCGAAGTATCCTTTTTGCCATTTTGCAATGTGTTGCTGTCAGTTCCTCCAAAAAATGACTAATAATTCCAACCGAATAAAGAATAGCTGGTCTTGTACATGTCAAGTATCTCAAAATTCCAACCAAGCTTTTGAAATATGTAGAATTTACCTTCTTTCCTCCATCTTGCTTGGTGATTTTGACTCAACATTCCATTGGTGTTCCAACTGAATTAGCATCATTCATATTAAACTTCTTGAACACTTCTTTAGCATAGCCCTCTTGGGATATAAAAATTCTATCTTCACCTTATTTGACCTCAATCCCAAGATAGTAACTCATGAGACCAATGTCCGTCATTTCAAAATCCTTTGCCATCTCTCTTTTGAACTCATCAAACATGCTAGGATTGTTTATGGTAAATACTAAATCATCAACATATAAACAAATGATTAGTATGCTTTCACCTTGCATTTTGATGTAGAGGTCATGCTCATAAGGACACTTCATATACTTCTTCTCTTGAAAGTACTTGTCAATCTTCGAATTCCATGCTCTTGGTGCTTGCTTTAAACCATAAAGTGCCTTCTTCAATCGAAGTACTTTATCTTCTTCACCCTTGACTTCATAACCCAATAGTTGTTCAGCATAGACCTCTTCCTCAAGAATTCAGTTCAAGAATGCTGATTTGACATCCATTTGATGTATCTTCCAATGATTATGGGCTGCCAAAGCAATAATCAAACGAATAGTTTCAAGACGAACAACAGAGGCAAATACCTCATCATAATCGCTGCCATGTCGTTGGCTATACCCTTTTACCACTAGTCTCGCCTTATGCCTCTCAACATCGCCATTGACTTTTCAATTTGTCTTGTATACCCACTTCACTCCGATCAGTTTGTGCCTTTTTGGAAGCTTGGTCAACTCCCATGTCTCATTTTTCTCTATCGCTCAAATTTCTTCATCCATTGCATCCTTCCATTTTTTGCTTGCAATGGCTTTTTGGAAACTAATAGGCTTACTATCACCAAAAAGACAATAGATAATTATGCCATTTTGATTTTCATTTACCTCATTAAGTTCCCGTAGACTTCGAGTTTCTCTTGAGCCAATTTCGTTCTCCGAATCGCTGGATGAACCTTTAGATAATGATCGATCGGTCAAATGAGGTGGCACTTGAATGGGCAAACCTTCACCCATCTCATCCCTGGTCGGCTCATTTTCATCATCTTCTTCAAAATATGGAAGGAAGCCATACTCCACAAGGAAACCATACTTCTCCTCTTGTATATTCCAATCCCAAGAGGCTTCCTCATCAAAAACAACTTCACGACTAATAATTACCTTACCATTCAAAGGATTGTAAAGACGATAACCCTTTGAACTTGCATTATAACCGATGAAGATGAGTTTCTTGATTCGATCATCAAGCTTGGTCCTTTTTTCTTCCGACACATAAGCATATGCAATACTCTCAAACACCTTGAAGTGCCCAATCCCGGGCTTTCTTCTGTTCCATGCTTCTTGAGGCATCTTATCAAGCACACTTTTAATTGTGCTCAATTTGTCAAATAAACCGCACAAGCTATGGCCTCTGCCCAAAATTCCCTCGGCATCTTCTTTGTCTTTAGCATGCTTCTTGCCATATTCAAGATTGTCCGATTTTTTCTCTCCACCACGCCATTTTGTTGCGGTGTCCTTGGGATTGTTAACGGACATCGGATGCATTTTTCATCACAAAATTGTTTAAACTCATTTGATGTGAATTCACCACCTCGATCGGTTCTTATGGTCTTGATTGTAAGGTTGCTTTCATTCTCCACACGTGCCTTAAATCTCTTGAAGATTTCAAATACTTCTGATTTTTCCTTCAAAAAGTACACCCATGTTTTTCTAGAAAAATCATCAATAAAGAGAAACAAATATTTACTTTTACCATGAGACTCTGGTTTGATCATTCCACACACATCGACATGGATGAGTTCTAAAGGCTTCTTTGCTCTTGTCATAGACTCCTTCGAAAAACTACTTTGATGATGTTTGCCAAGCAAACACCCTTCACACACTTGGTTTGGCTTGTGAATGTGTGGTAAACCTCGCAACATCTTCTTCTTCGACAAATCTTCTAGACTTCCAAATTTGAGGTGCTCGAACCGTAGATGCCATAGCCAAGAGAGATCTTCCTAACACGTCTTCAAGCATTTTAGAACATCATTACATATATTCATGTAGACTTTAGCAATAAGTCTCTCATGATTATCCCTCAAATACAAACAATTGTTTTTCATTTGAACTTCAAAACCTTTCTCTAACAATTGTCCTACACTCAATATATTATTTTTTACATTGGGAATATAATAAACATTTGTGATATATTGATTTTCTCTATTTTTTAACCGAATGAGAATTTTACCTATTCCTTTGATGACGGCCAAAGAATTGTCTCCAAAGGCAATATTACCTTTCTCCATCTCGTTCAACTCTACAAATATCTCGTATTTTCCACACATGTGATTCGAGGCTCCTATGTCAAGATACCACATACTATCTTGACTCTCTTCTTCTCCCTTTGAAATCATAAATAAGGTTCCATTCTCCTCTGCATAATTGGATTTCCCTTGATGGGCTTTTGATGTGCTAGCGGTTGATCGATCCTGATGCTTTTGATCAATTGACTCTGTTTGAGATGAGTAACACTCATTCGCATAATGTCCATATTTGTTACAATTATAACATTTTACCTGAGATTTATCTCTCCCGGTCCTTCCACCACGTCTTCCACGACCTCGACTTCCTCTTCTTCTTGAGGATTCAGACGAGTTTTGAGAAACATCGGTGTTAGCTTCACCTCTTCCACCATGGCCTCGACCACCATGACCTCTTCCACGTCCACGACTATTCTCCTTCTTGATTTTGAGTTGGAGAAGTTGTTCAAGGTCTCTGTTTGCTCCATCCTTCTTTTCTTTTTCTCCTCATAGGCTTGTAACGAGCCTATAAATTGTTCAATTGTCATGTTCTCGAGATCCTGTGTCTCCTAGATCGTCATGGCGATAATCTCGAACTTTGTATTTAGGCTTCGTAGAACCTTCTCCATGACACGAACATCGGTGATTTTTTCACCATTCCGTCTCAATTGGTTGACGACAGCCATTACTTTTGTGTGATATTTCACTATCACCTCCGTCTCCTTCATTTGTAAAGATTCAAACTCACCACGTAAGGTTTGAAAACGTACCTATTTCACACGATCGGCTCCTCAATGAGTCGATTGGTGCTTGTCCCATGCCACCTTTGACGTCTCTGCATTGGCAATGGTCTTAAACATATCTTTGTCCACCGATTGATAGAAGATATAAAAGGCCTTCTTGTCCTTCTTTCTTGTCTCCTTTAACGCATCTCTTTGCGCTTGATTGGCTCCAGCTTCTGCCTCTTGGAAACTGTTCTCCACGATCTCCCACATGTCTTGTGATCCTAGTAACACTTTTATCTTGATGCTCCAATTGTCATAATTGAGCTTGTAAGCGTTGGTAGTTGAAGTGAACCTATCCCACCATTGGCCATTTTTCTCTCAATATTTTCTACTAGCTTTGATACCACTATATTCGAAAAAAAACGTGGAGGACAAATATGAAAAATGAGAGATATATTTTCCATTCAACTAAGCATGCCTTTATATAGGCTTATAAACATAACCATAGGAATGCCAATGGTTACAAAAATCTCATAACTCACATAACTTCTATAACTTAAAAATCACTATTGGTTACAAAAAACTAAAAGTTACAAATCCCAAAAGTCACACTAAATGCCACAAATAAAGTTTAATAATGATAAACGTTTCAACAAAGCTATCTGACGTGCCTGTTGTGGTCCTGAATGGCAGGAAATATTCCTCACGTCCATCTATAATAGAGTGGCGTTGAAATTTAGAAAGGGAATTATTACATACACTATTTGGGAGAACCTTTAATATTAATATTGTTGTTTTCAAAACTTATTAGAGAAATATTGTGGTTTTGGGAGTTCGAGACTAGAGGTCGAACGTTGAGAACTCGACTAATGTGGAGGTCGAACGTTGAGAACTCGACGAACAAAGAAAAACTTGGAAACAATACATAGGCTGAAACATCAACCCTCGACAAGGGAAATCTCGTGAATCTCGCTTAGGTTGTCGAAGGTTGAAGTTTCGACACACATCTACCCTCGAGATTGCAGGTTTATTACTTTTCTTTTTCCCTCATAGAGGAAATAAAGTATGAGATGGTATACTATATGTATCTGTGTACTCAAGCTACTTCTAACAACCTATGCATTTTTTATCATTTCAAATTAGACGGAGGCTTATGGGATTGACGTGAGGGGGTGGGAATGGCTATATTTCTGGGAGCGAACTTCAGGCGAATATGAAGCGCATGGATACAAGTTATACCTTAGAATGAAAGATAATTCCGAATTAGCTTTGTCTACGAACAAAATTTTGTATATTAGGTTGTCGAAGGTTACACACGTGTCGAAACTTCAAAGCAATTAAGGAGATAAGTGAGCTGAAGTAGATTAAGGAGAGAGCGAGATTCAAACGAGATAGTAAGAGAGAGCAAGA
Source organism: Benincasa hispida (assembly GCF_009727055.1). Lineage (NCBI taxonomy): Eukaryota > Viridiplantae > Streptophyta > Magnoliopsida > Cucurbitales > Cucurbitaceae > Benincasa > Benincasa hispida. The sequence goes on along the minus strand of NC_052358.1, from coordinate 35,704,065 downwards.
TGTTGAACGAGATTTTAAGAGAGAGCGAGATTCAAAGCGAGATTTTAGGAGAGAGCGAGATTCAAAGTGAGAATGTTGGAGAGAGCGAGATTTAGTTGATATTGACTAATCTGACTAACATTGAACTTAGTAAAATGAAATGGTTGAATAATTGAAAAATGAGATTATTCAGGAATACACATTGAATGCTAAGATTACGCATTGAGTTTCTGGTAGTAGATCCATAATCAAAAAAGTGTTTGTGATTGTTCCAGAAGAAATGAAAGCTAGTAATCATTAATAGACAGAGAAGAGCGAGATATTGAGAGAGAGCGAGAGTGAGAAAGCGAGATCTTAGGAGAGAGTGAAAGTGAGAGTGGGAGAGCGAGATCTTAGGAGAGAGCGAGAGTCTTCACTTTATTTGAACTTTCCATAGAAATATATATAAAAAAAGAGAAAAAAGAGCTAATAATCATACTATAATTGAATAATCATTAGACTATAATTGAATATATTAGATTATTATACTATAATTGAATAATCATTAGACAACAAATTGAATATATTAGATTTATTATACTATAACTGAATAATCATTAGACAATAAATTGAATAAATTGAATATATTAGATTATTATTATATGTAAAACTTATTGATTACAAGAAAAAAAATTGAATATACAGTAGATTATTATAAAAAAATTGAATATACAATAAATTATAATAAAAAAATTGAATATACAATAAAATGAATATATAATAAAAAAATTATTTATTATTCAATCCCTAACTATCTACGAGCCCGTCTTAGTAACGAAGGACACTTCCTTCGATTATGTCCTAACTGGTTACAAAATCCACATCGTTATCGAGTGGCTGGTTCTGTCCAATCCATCTCGTTGTGATAACGTTAACTTTTCAGTCTACCAGGTCTTCTCAACAACGATGGATCAGGATGTAAGATAGGCATATTAGGGTGCGTGATCCAGGAATCTTCATGCGGTACAGGTTGAAATTGAGGAGAGTAACATTCAGCATACGTTGACAATTTGTAGTAGTCCTCGATAAAATCTTCGTAGTTCATGTTAAAATGTGAGCAAACGGCCATAAAATGCGAGCATGGAATGACGAATGCTTGCCACTTGTTACATGAAGATTACCGCTCAGTATGATGGCTTGTTCGAGATTACTAAGTATGAAACACCTGAGAGAAATTGTAACACACGAAGAGGTGTGTTTAATTTCAGATCGACATGTTGGTATAATTGCAGCAGTGAACAACCCAGCAAATGGTTGGACGGGATCGAAATGTCACCATCGTTTATGCTTACGACATATCGTCAGCAACTTCAATAAAAAGTATAAATTTAATTCATTGAAAACTTATGTTTATCGTGTCAGGTATCAGTTTCAAATTCAAAAGTTCAACAAAGCAATTGAAGATATCAAAGGAATAAATCGGAGCTGTCTAAGTTGTTTTGACAACATTAGTTTAGAGCAATGGACTCAAGCACATGATGGAGGATTCAAATATGGGTGGATGACGACAAATCTATCAGAGTGCATAAATGGAGTCCTCAAAGGAGTTCGAATGTTGCCTATAAATGCTCTTGCTCAGATAAAATTCTTCAAATGCGTGAACTATTTCGAGAAAAAAATAGCAGAAATAAGGGATACATTGGAGCGTCAAGATAAACATAGGACTTGTTGATCCCGATGTTTTGTACGACCAGTCCATTCATCGATCATATGTTGTATAGCGAGATCTTACTACTAGAGAAATATCTTGCAGACGTCAAGAGGCAGGATTTATTCAGTTGGACTGGCATCTGATCACAGCCTTGGTCGAGAGATGGAGATCAAACAACTGTAGACTCTGTGAGGTTGCGAATTTGGTTCAGGACATTATGACTCAGAGGCTGCTCCTTCGTCTTCATACGTACATGGACATGGTCGAGGTCGTGGAGAGCATAATGAATATTTATATTATGAAGCGCCTGCAAAGGTACTAGAGCAACATCAAGAAGAACCCGAGCAACCTCAAGTTCAAAGTCGATGACAACAACCAGCTCGAAATCGACGATGTCCGCCTTGTGGACACATTGATTTTTGTAATTTTTTTTATATAAATGAGATATTTAATTTACATTTTTTTATTTTTATGAGTTATTATTTTTTTTAATTTATTCTTTTTAGAGTTTAAATAAAATAATAAAATATTTTTAGAAATTGTTTTTATAAAATGAAAAATTAAAAAAAAAAAAAAAAGATTAGAAAGAAGAAGGTGGAATGTGTAATAATTAAAAAGGAAAAAAAAAGAAATTTGTACAGTATTCTCGCTCTCTATCAAAATCTCGCTACCTCGCTCTCGCTCACGCTCACACTCGAAATTATCGCTCTCGCTCTCGCTCAAAATCTCACTCTCGAATTTGATTGGGAAGTTCAGTGGCAAAAAGAAGGAGATTCATTAGCTCGTTATTTAGTAAGACTTGCTGAGATGACAGAATCCGTAAAAATTATTCAATATGCTTGGGAAGGAATTCTAGGGGACCTTATGAAAATTTAGAAATACGATCTTTTGATAGAGGAAGGTCTCCGGAATGATAATTAAACAGACTCAATAATCATGTTAGGAAGGGCAAGGTCGAGAGTTCAAAGTTCGATGTACAAGAAAGGAAAGTCGAGGGTTCAAAATTCGACCTATCGACTTATTTAAAAAAAAAAAACAACAATATTTTTACAAATAGTTTGAAAACAACAATATTTTCCTAAATAGTTTCTAAAAGGACAATATCCTTTTAATTTTTCCCTATTTGGGAGGGAATCATCAACCATCTCATTTCATTCACTTGGGGAAAATCGTCGGAGATAGAAGTTCGAGAGAGTTTCGGTCCTCTTGTTGTCCATCAGCCATCCATGCACATAGCAAAGCAAGCACATTGCCAACTGATGGGAAGTAAGAGATGGCAACCGCCGGCTTGATGTAGCCATTCTTCTATCTTTCTATCTATTTTTTTGGTTTTTACACTACGCTTTCTACAAGATAGTGAACTCACTGATATTTCTACATTTTTAAGATAATCCTTGTGATTTTCAAGAGTTTTAATAAATAATTATTTGATCGTATGCAAGACAATAACCAGTTATGGAAAGACAAACGATGTAGAAATATTATTTATATACTTGTTGATGATTAATATGTTGGGCAAGACTTCTACCAAATGTGGATTGAGGTTATGAATTCGTTGGAAAAGAGAATAATTAATAATAAATAAATAAATTACTAAGTTTGTGCATGGATAAAACAATAAATTTAATATGAAATTAATGAGTCAGAAGAATCAAACAGAACTTTTAGATTTAACTAAATAATCACTGTTCTTGTACTAACTAAACATATTGAGTTCCGATGGCAAAATTCTTTAAAATGTGGTAATAATTTGTAAATAACCAATTTCTTTTCCTTTTATGAAACCAACTGGAAAATTAAATTACGTTGGTTAAGATTAAAAAGATTGTAAATGAAAGAGAAGAAAGGAAAAGTAAAAAGTAAAAGAGAGAGAATAACGTTAATAAGAATGGTATAATTGTCATTTCCTCCTACATAGTTTGTTATAAATGAATAAATAAAAAGAAAAAAAGAAAAGAAAAGGTACAACAAGACAATTGGCCATGCAAGGTAGGAAGGGGAAAAAGAAGAAGAAGATTAAGTAGAAAGAGACAAAAATAAGAATTATTTCTATTAAATTAAAGACAATGATGATGATGAACAAATAGACTTTAACGAGGGAAGAGAAATTTTTTGAGATGTTGGTTCTTCACGAGAAAAGGGAGGAAGTAATTTGGGATTTTTGAACAATTAAAAATAAAGTATAAATTGTAAAAACCACCCATAAATTATGGACGTAGTTACAATTACATCTTCAAAGTTTCAATTCTAGAAGTTGAGCCCTAGAATTTATATTAATGTTGAAATTGAACTCTCAAACTTACATAATGGTAGAAATTGTAACCATGATATAAGTTTGAGGATTCAATGTCTATCATTTGGGAGTTAAATTTCTACAATTATTGTAAGTTTGAGGTATAATTTTAACACTTGTATAATCTTGTTTGCTCAAAATTTTTATTATTAATAGTACGAAGGTGTAATTGCAACTACTCATCATACTTCAAGAATGGTTTTCTCAATTTGTCTAAAAAAAACATGCCAATTAAGTACTTGGATTCATGAGGAGAGAGAATGGTGATTTAACAAATTGACTAATGGATAGTATTTAAGGATGAACAGTTAGTCTAACTAGTTATGCAGGTTTATGTTAATCCCTTTTTGCAAGTAACACCTAATTCACCTTATGGTTAATTTTGAAATTTCAAGTTGGATCCAAGTTGGGATAACTTGCGATCCAAATTTGACTGGCAATAATTCAGTAAGTAATTTATTTTAAAATTTGTTTTTATTATTTTAACTCCAGATTATGAAGGTTAACATAATTTATGATTATATGTGATTTTAGAAGAATTACATTTTGATTTCAAAAAAAAAAAAAATACAGATTTTGAAGATTCATCTTGTGATTTTCGAACATAATTCTACAAATTTGAAATAAATTCTTATTTTTAACTGAATTTATATTTTAGAGAAAGTGTCTTTCACGCGAAAGTCTAAATTTATGAAACACTTTTTCATAAGAAAGATATTATTTCAAAACAATTAACGAAGTATGTGGATGTGAATGCGTTTTCATAGTGTATCCATGGTATACATGAGGTCTTTGGGAGCCACTTCGGCACACACATAGGCTTTGGGATGTGTGTCAGGATGCTTTGCCTTTTGGAGGCCGTTGTGTGTGTAGATGACTATGTTTTCTCTACAACCTTCAAATTGCTCAATGAATAGTTTGACCACATTTGCTCGGTTACACATCTTGAAATTATTCTATTTGTAGAATGATTGGTTTCTCTACTATATACGTTGAGTTTCCCTTATATAGTATGACCACATTCGAATGCAAGTTTAGTAAAGATTTTTGCAAGTTCATGTTTATGACTACAAGAGAATGTTTATGATTTTTCTATGAGATAACTCTCTCAAGTTTTTGACCTACTCATGTTTTACATCAGTTTATGGAATGTGAACTTTTATTTAGAGTCATGAAAATTTCCTCAAGTTATTTTCTTATGAACTCTCACCACACACTAGGATTTTTAGTTCAACCTCTTATAACTATTCTTTCACAAGGTTGCTATTGAGTTTAAACAGGGTTAGTTGGTCAAAAATTGCCTCCCGTCTCATTAGTATATTCTGACATGTATCCAAAAACTGAGTTCTAACAAGTATATAATTGTAGTGGGTAAGTAACACGTATTTAATTCAAGTTCAGTTTCAAGTTCAAGGAGAATTTGACGGTAGTTCCACTGCACACTAATCTATCACCCTACTTTAGTTATAGATTTTTCATTTTTACCTAAAAATAAAAATTTGGCAATTGAGTACATGATTAAATGAGAGAGAATAGTGATTTGCCGATTTGAAAAATGGATGATATTTAAGGATGAATAGTTAGTCTAACTAGTTAGGCAAGTTTATGTTAATCCCCTTTTTTCAAGTAACACGTAATATATGTTTTGGTCAATTTTAAAATTTCAAGTTGGATAGAAGTTGGGATAAGTTGCGTTCCAAGGTGTGATTGGCAATAATTCAGTGATTAGTTCATTTTATATATGTATATTCATTATTATTTTAGCTCAATATTATGAAGTTTAACATAATTTATGATCACATGTGATTTTAGAATTTTTATTTATTTATTTCAAGAAAATGTTTACGATTTCATGGCTTTATATTTAAGAATGATTTAGAACATTCATCTAGCAATTTTCGAACATAATTATCAAGATTTTGAAATAAATTCTTCTTTTTAACTTAATTTATTTTCTTGAAATATTTTCATGTGAAAGTTTGAATTTATGAAATATTTTTCTAAAGAAAGATTATAATTTGAAAAAAATTTAGAAGTATGTGTTTGTGAATGTATTTCCATAGTGTATCTATGGTATACATAAGGTCTTTTATTTGGAGCCACTTCAGCACACACATAGGCTTTGGGCTGTGTGTCGGGGTGCCTGCCTTTTGGAGGCTAGTCTACGTGCGAATGACCATGTTTTATCAGCTAGCTTCAGAACGCTAGGTGAATAGTATGACCATATTTTCTATGCTATACATCTTGAGGTTACTCTATTTATAGTATGATCATGTTTCTTTGTTATATATGTAGAGTTCCTACATATATAACACGACCATGTTCTTGTGAAGATTTAGTGAAGATTCTTTCAAATTTATGTTTATGACTAAAATAGAATGTTATTGATTTTTCTATATGTGATAACTCTCTTAAGTTTTTGAACTACTCATATTTTACTTCAGTTTATAGAACCTGGACTTTTATTTAGAGTAATGACAATTTTCTCAAGTTATTTTCTTATGAACCCTCACCACTCACTAGGCTTTTTAGCTCAATCTCTTAAGATTATTTTTTCACTAGGTTGCTATTGAGTTTAAACAAGGTTTAGTTGGTCAAAAATTGCCTTCCATCTAATTAGTATATTATGACATGTAGCCAAATATTGAGTTCTAACAAGTATGTAGTTGCAGTGTGTGAGTAACACATATTTAATTCAAGTTCAGTTTCAAGTTGAAGGAGCATTTGAAGGTAGCTCCATTGCAAACTTGGGGTCTACTGTCATCGTAACCCATCTTGGGTTCAAATAGAGTAATCTGGGCAGAGTGTGTCAATTTTGTATTAGAGGCATAAGATTTTGCAAGGCATGAGCGGTAAATAATATTAGGTAACTGTAGCTAGTGATGTGTAAAACATTGTAGAAGAACTAGAGTCATGGTGGAAGATATTCTTGTGATACAAGAAGTTAAAACTCAACAAGCCACTGTGTGTAAGATTGATTGGATCAAGATATGAATGGAAAGACAAGACATACAAGAGAGAGAATAACTGTGCAATGTTAATTATAAAGAAAGACAATTGGTGACTACATCTACATTTAGTTGAAATGAGGGAATGATATTGATTGAGAAGTAAATGTGCTCAAAGTTGAGAAAATGTTATTCGTAGCAAGTTATGGAAAGAGAAACAATGTAGGCATATTCGTTTTATGCTTGTGGATGATTAATATGTTGAACAAGATTGTCACCACATATAAACTGAGGTTATGAGTTTATTGAAAAAGAGAACAATTTAAAGATAAAAAACTGCAAGTTTGTTCTTGAATAAGACAATAAATATAATATGAAATTATTGAGTCTGAAAAATGAAACAGAAATCCCAAATTTAACTAAATAATCACGACTCTTCTACTAACTAAACAGATTGAGCTTTGAGAATAAAATTCTTAAAAAAAAAGGTAACAATTTCTAAACAGCCCATCAGCCGCCTTCTATGTTTCACTATTTTCCTCATTGGACGGAGGTAGATGGTTTTATTGATACTATCAGGTCAGTGTGGAGAAGATCTGAGGATGTGTCCCCTGGTTAGTTTTATGTGCAATCTGAAGGCAATGAATCAGGTTTTACGTGCCTCGTATGGTAGGTGTATCTCTGTGTTATCTGATGAGGTGCGGGATACTAGGCAGATTATGGAGGTTGCTCAGGCCGAGGTGGAAAGGGATTCATTTTCACAGTCGATGCGTGCGGAGGCAGCTCGGGCCTCTGAGGTGTTCTAGTCAGTGGCAAGGTTGGAGAAAGTTGGGCAACTTTTCCCTTTCTTTTGCGGGGAGGTTGCAACTTGTTAAGTCTGTCTTGTAATCCTATAAGGTGTTTTGGTATAGTATTTTAGTGTTACCTATGTGTGTAACTCATAAAGTTGAACATCTGTTGCGGAGCTATTTATAGAAGGGTAGTGTGGGGAGTCAGGGTGGTACGCGAGTGGCTTGGGATGAGGTATGCGTACCCAAGGGTGAGGGAGGGTTGCGTGTGAATCATGTGACTTCATGGAACCAGGCTGCTATTATGAAGTTACTCTGGCTTCTTTTAGTTAAGTTGGGCTCATTATGGGTGGCGTGGATGGAGGCGTATATTTTGCGTGGACGGTCTTTATAAGCAGTTCCGTGTGAGGTTGGGAAGTCTTGGTGCATGAGGGCTATCTTGTGATGTAGAGATATATTCAAGCATCCTGGTCCGTTTGATGGTGGGCGATGGGAGGTCATGCTTTGTATGGTGGGACCCTTGGATGTTGGTGGGTGTGATTTTGGATACATATGGGTCTAGGGTGGTTGGAGATGCAGAGAGTAGTTTGGAGGCACAGTTGTCGAAGTTTATGGATGGTAAGGGAGGTTGGAGGTGGCCTACAATGTCATGGGAGTTGATCGAGATCTGGGGTCATATACAAGCAATGGGCCCTAGGGTGAGGGGGGAGGATTATTGGGTTTGGGTGGCGAGTGCAAGTGGTCAGTTTTTCAATTGCTAGTGCATGGGATCGTTTGCGTCCTCGTTGTCCTAGGGTGTCTTGGACAGGTCTTTTGTGGTCTGGGGGTGGTGTCCCGCGTCATTCCTTCTATGCGTGGTTAGCTGTGAAGGACAGGCTGAGCACGCGGGATTGGTAGAAAAGGTAGAGTGTGTCGTCGGAGGGAGGTGTCTTTTATGTGGGGGAGGTCTGGAGTCACAGGATCATCTATTTTTCTAATGTGGGTTTGGGAGAAAGGTGTGGTCAAGGGTGGTGCGTCAGTTGGGTTCATCTCATCAGGTGGCAGAATGGGATGTAGAGTTGAGTTGGGTGTGTCAAGTGAGGTCGGGTAAGGGGGTACATAGTAAGTTGTTAGTTTTTTCTGGTGTGCTTCCATCTACTTCATCTGGCAGGAGCGTAACCGTCGGCTCCATGGGGTCGGCCAAAGACGGAATCTGCTTTGTTTCATCTTATTATCTCTACGGTTCATACTCGTGCTATTTTCTGGCGGCTTAACCTTCTTGGTCTTATCTAGTTTTCCTTACGAGTTGATGTTTTTCTTCATTTTGTTTTTGTTCTTGGTCTTTGTTTTGTTGTTGGCTCCAATTATGGGGGCTTTCTTTTTTTGTTCTCTGTTCTTTTTCTTATTCCCAAGTGGACTGTGATGTTTTGCATTTGGTTTGGCTTTGTTTCTGTTGAGCCCTGTTTTGACTTCTGCTTGTTGCTTTGGTTGTCTTGATCCCGGGCTGTGGGATCCTCATTGTTGTTGTACAATTATATTACCTATCAAAAAAAAAAAAATAATCTAAACAGCCCATTTTCTTTTCCTTTAGTAAAACAAATTAGAAAAATAAATTACATTGATTACGCTTTAAAAAATTGTAAAGGGAGAGAAGAAAGGGAAAGTAAAAAGTAAGAAAAAAATGATAGAGAGAGAATTAACTTTAATATGAATGGTATAATTGTCATTTCCTTCTATTTAGTTCGTTAAAAAAATTGAAACAAAAAAACAAAAGATAAAATACAACAAGGCAATTGGCTATGGACTATGAAGCACAAATACTTCATGTGAGACAAAGAATCAGTATAAGACACGTATCAGATACTGATACTTCCATATACTTTCCAGATACGTATCTGACATGTGATTTGACGTATCTATTTCTACGCATACTTTTTTTTAAGAAAAAAGACAAGCAACTCATCTAATCTTTTCCAATCTGAAACTAGGCAACCTATTTAAAAAATTCACCTCTCAAATCCAAAACTAAAAGGAAAAAAATAAATAACGGACCAAACCCTTTAGAATTATCTAATCTCCATCTTTACATTTGAGTCTCCACAAAGGCCACCAAAATATAAACCATTTGGATATCTTCAACAATTCAATGAAAAAGTTATTCGTTTGTCTTCATACTTCTCCCTCTAATTTTCTTTTTCTTCTTTGCAATATGAGTAACTTTTCAATTGTATTTTATTAACTATTGTACTTCAACATCTTAGATGTTGTTTTTTTTTTTTTTTGTATTGTATTTCAATGTTTGTATTCCATTTTTTGCTATTGTTATTAACTTGTATGCTAAATTTATCTATATCTTAGATTTTTTTTAAAGAAAAAGAAAATGTATCTTCAACGTATCAGTATCTTAGTTTTTTAAAAAATGATGAATCACTGTATCCGATCGTATCCGTATCGTGTAGCCGCATCTATGTCTATGCTTCATAAAAGGTAGGAGTGGGAGAAAGAATAAGAAGTTGAAGTAGAAAAAGGAACAAAAATAAGAATTATTATTGTTAAATTAAAGAAAATGGTGAAATCAAATAGAGTTTAACGAATGAAGAGAAATTTTTTTGTGTGATGGTTCTTCACGTGGGAAGCGAGGAATTAATTTGGGATTTTTGAACCATTAAAAAAAAAGTGCATATTGTAAAAACTATCCCAAAATTATGGATGATGTTGCAATTACATCCTTAAACTTTCAATATAAAATTTGAGTCCTCAAATTTATATATGTGTTGAAATTTAATAAATGAGTGCAACGTTACTGAAGAAAATAACAAAATTTTCATTCATTTTCCTGCGTTTTCTCCCTCAGCTTCAGGTTCCACTATCTAGTGGTTAATTATGTATTTTCTCTTTCATTGTTGTCATTGTAGACCATTTACATTTTTCAATGTGGATTTTCTTATGCTAAAAAATAGCGCTACACGACGAGTGATGCCTGTCGTGAAGGCCGATCATCTAAATCAATTCCCTATATCGTTTATGCTCTCTACCAATCGTATAGTAAATGTCTTCTATCGTTTGCATCCTATCGTGTACTCTCCTTCGTGTACACTTCTACCCGATCGTCTACATCCTATCGTGTACTTTCTGCCACCTACATGCTCAATCCAATCGTGAGTCTCCTACCCTATCGTCTACACGCTTACCTCTATCGTGTAGATGTTTGTCCTATCGTTTACCTTTTTTCCAACGATCATCTAGATATTTGCAACGATTGTCTAGCCTTTTCTCAACGATTGTCTAGACCTTTTCCCAACGATCGTTTAGCCTTCACCTCTCAACGATCGTTTAGTCCTTCACAACAATCGTTTAGCCACCCTTTCTTCCTCCTCCTTACATGGTATCAGAGCTTTAAAGCATCTTGCCCTTTCTCATGGCGTCGAGCTCAAGAACATCTGAAGAAAACTCTACCCTACCAGTGACATCAAACCCAGGTATTCATTCAATTTTTCTACCTCCAACCACCATATCTATATCTTCTTCGTCATTCACCCCACCCGCTACTCAACGAGCCCCTCCCCCTACTCGAAATCCATTCCACCCTTCACAATATGACCCTCCACCACCACCCTCTTCACCCTCACTATTCGGTGTCTGTAATCATCATCCTTTTTAAAATCTGATATCGATTAATCCCTTCCCCATAATCCCCCGTCGCAAACTTCCCTCACATGTCCCAATCCCTCATTGTCAAGCTAAATGATTCAAACTACCTTTTCTAGAAGAATCAGTTTCTCAAACTTATCATGGGCTATGGGCTTGAAAGCTTCATTGATGCCACCTATCCTCAGCCACCAAAGTACCTCGACCCTCAGCAAACTCAACTCAATCCTCATTTCTCCTATTGGTAGAAGTGCAATTGAATGATCGTGAGCTGATTTTACTCCTCTCTCAACAAAGATAAAATGGTAGAAATCGTCGGATACGAATCCGCACTAGAAATCTGGGAAGCACTACGAACGGTCTATGAATCCTCTTCCACAGCCCAAATAATGGGTTTTCATTCTCAACTTCAAAAGATACAAAAGGATGGCATCAGCATTTTTCAATACCTTGTCAAGATAAAAGACATCGCCGAAAAATTTGCTGCTATTGAAGAACCATTGTATTACGTGATCACCTTGCATACATCCTTAAAGGCCTTGGCACCGAATACAATCCGTTCGTGACCTCCATTCAGAACAGAACTGATCGCCTATCTATCGCCGATGTCTGCAGCCTCCTCATCGCATATGCTGTCAGCTCGAATCCTAGTCTGCTATGGACCAACTCCAACAGAAACAAGCCAATGTCGCCCAGCTCTCCCTTCAACCTCGACGTCCCAACTGGCCGCAAACTACCAGGTCATCTTTTCGATCTTTTCCAGCTCTTCCAAGTATTCTCCCTAACCCTTCTTTCTCTGTTGTGCCTGCCACAAACTATACATCTCATATACTACCCACCCGGGCTCCACGACTAATAACCCATCAACCATCCCAATCCTCTAATCGGCCACAATGCCAAATCTATAACAAGTTTGGCCATACAACACTATCCTGCTATAATATTGGTAATCCAGAATATAGAATTATTCAACATCCCCAAGCTCATTTTGCTCAAGCAGCATCAACCCCACCTCAGCCGCTATCCTACATTACTACTTCCCTTGCTCTAACAACAAATCACCCAGATGAAGGCTGGTATATGGATTCCGAAGCCACCCATCACATGACCCCTGACCTATCCAACATCCAACAGCCTGTCTCTTATTATGGTGGTGAACAAGTTGTCATAGGAAATGGTAAGTCCCTTCCCATCTCTCAGACTGGTTCCTCCTCTTTCCTTTCATCTACATCGCATACTCAGATTTACCTTCACTCTGTTCTTCACACACCTTTAATATCTGGAAATCTAATTAGCATCGGTCATTTATGTTATGATAATAATGCTTATGTTGAATTTTTCCATGACTCCTTTGTTGTGAAGGACCTTCAAACCAAGAGTCCACTCCTCCGGGGTACACTTGGTCGTGGCCTATACAGGCTCTCTGTCAATCCATCGGCTACACGATCTGTCCATTCCTCATCTCATCCAACTGCCTTCATCTCAACAATCACATATTTCTCTTTGTGGCACCGTCGCTTAGGACATCCCTCTCCTCCAATAATTCATTCTGTCTTGTCTAAATGCAAACTGAAGTACAAAAATAAGTCAAATGTATCAGTTTGTGAACATTGTCAAATGGCCAAGAGCCATCGTTTACCTTTTCAAGTGTCTAACTCTCGTTCACCCTCTCCCTTTGATTTAGTGTTTGTCGATGTATGGGGCCCTTCCCCGATCAATTCAGTAAATGGAGATATATATTTCTTACTTTTTATCGATGCTTTCTCTCGTTTCACTTGGATCTGTAAAATGAAAACTAAATCTAAAGTTCTACCCTATTTTCTTAAATTTCAAGCTATGACTTCGAATCAGTTTTTCATCACTATTAAATCGATCCAAACTGATGAAAGAGATGAGTTCAAAGCTCTCTCTCCTATACTAGAAAAACTTGGCATAATTCATCGTGTTTCTTGTCCTTACACACCCCAACAAAACGACATTGTTGAATGAAAGAACAGGCATGTCGTTGAAGTTGGTCTAGCCATGCTTGCTCACTCCTCTATTCCACATAGCTTCTGGCCCTTCGCTTTCCATACCGTTATCTACCTTATCAATCGTCTACCTACACCTTTTCTTCAAAATAAGTCCCCCTATGAAACCTTATACTTCAAACATCCTGATTATCAACTCCTGAAAGTCTTCGGCTGCACCTGTTTTCCTTTACTTCGGTCATTCAATGAAAATAAACACCAATATAGATCTCATCCGTGCATGTTCTTAAGCTACTCTTACTTGTATAAAAGATATATTTGCCTTTATCGCACAATCGGTCTCATTTATGTCTCTAGGCATGTCATCTTCAATGAAACTGCTTTCCCTTTCCTTGATAACTCTCCATCAGTCACTTCTCCCTCACATTCTTCCTCTCAAGTCCTTTCCTTTCCTATTCCAGTCGGCCCTTCTCCTCTACATCAGGTCACTGCCAATTCCAATAGCAACAATGTTCATCACCATCATTCCCTCCACCTGCCTTCTTCTATACCAACCCCATCCTCTCATCCCACACCTGCATCTACACCTCTCAACCAACCCCCTCTTCACTTTTCCCAATCACCTGAACCATCAACTGATCCACCAGCTCCCATTATTTCCTCTTCCTCACCACCACTTACCTCTGCTCTCCCAACTCCCACTACTTCCCCATACCCCAACCCCCCTACCACCTCAGAACCAACACCATCCCTACCCCTAACAACCAATAACCACCCCATGATTACACATTCTAAGATGGGCATTTTCAAACCAAAGGCTTGGCTGTCCGAGGTTACGAACTTGGATAAAACAGAACCACGATCCTACAAGGAAGCTCTCCTTCATCCAAGCTGGAAACAAGCAATGCTTGAGGAATATGAAGCACTGATCGGAAATAATACATGGTCTCTCATAGCTCTGCCCTAGGATCGCAAAGTTATTGGCAGCAAATGGGTGTTCAGACTCAAACAAACTCCATCTGGTGAGATTGCTCATTACAAGGCTCGTTTGGTTGTTCAAGGCTTCAACCAAGACTATGGCATTGACTATTTTGAGACCTTCAGTCCAGTAGTCAAGCCTACTACCATTCGACTTGTTCTGTCAATTGCTCTATCTCGAGACTAGATCATTCGACAACTTGACGTACACAATGCCTTCCTCAATGGCGATCTATCTGAGAAAGTATACATCAAGCAACCACCTAATTTCATCAGTGATAAACACCCTGATCACATATTACTGCTACACAAGGCACTTCTAACACAATGAGGTTTCTCTAATGTAAAGTCTGATACATCCATGTTCATTTTCTACAACTCACATACTTTAATTATTTTCCTTATCTATGTTGATGATATTATTGTTACTGGAAATAGCCCTGCCACTATTCAGCACTTCATCACTTGCTTGAATACTCAGTTTGCACTTAAAGATCTCGATGATCTATCTTTTCTCCTTAGCATTCAGGTGCTTCACTCTTCAGACCACTTACATTTGTCTCAGTCCAAGTACATTCATAGTCTTCTTGAACATGCACAACTCACTGACTGCAAGCCAATTCACTCTCCAATGGCTGTTGGCGCCACACTGTCCCTCACAGATGAACAATCGCTGGACAACACCTTTGAATACATAAGCCTAGTTGGTGCTCTCCAATATTGTACGCTGACCAGACCAGACATCAGCTTCAGTGTCAATAAGCTCTGTCAGTTCATGCACACCCCAACCACTTCACATCTTCAAGCAGCAAAACAGCTCCTTCGGTACCTCAAAGGCATGACCAATCGTGTATTCTTCTAACAAAGTCCCCTGTTTTGGCTTTAACTTGCTACATGGATGCTGATTGGGCCAGCTACCCAGATGACAGGCGAAGCACGAATGGATTATTTGTCTTCCTTGGTTCAAGCCTCATTTCATGGAACTCCTCTAAGTAAAAGGTCATCTCTCGATCCAATGCCAAATTAGAATATCGTGGTTTGTCCAATGCTGCTGCTGAGGTTTTATGGATCCAATAAGTTCTCACTGAACTTGATGCCAATAATATCTCCACCCCTCTGCTGCTTTATGACAATCCCAGCGCCACCTACATGGCCGCCAATCCTATGCTTCACAACCGGACAAAACATCTTGAGATTGATCTTCACTTTCTTAGAGAAAAGGTTGCCTCCAAATAGCTTTCAGTTCGATTCCTTCCCTCTGAGGATCAGCTAGCTGACATCATGACAAAATCCTTATCGAGTCCTCACTTTTTCTGTTTGAAAACCAAGCTTACAGTCGCGACAACTCCTCGTTCGCTTGCAGGGGATAATAAATGAGTGCAACGTTACTGAAGAAAATAAAAGAATTTTCATTCA
Organism: Benincasa hispida; assembly: GCF_009727055.1. Classification (NCBI taxonomy): domain Eukaryota; kingdom Viridiplantae; phylum Streptophyta; class Magnoliopsida; order Cucurbitales; family Cucurbitaceae; genus Benincasa; species Benincasa hispida. Next base: position 35,688,376 of record NC_052358.1, on the reverse strand, counting down.
TTTTTTTGCGTTTTCTCCTTCAGCTTCAGGTTCCACTATCTAGTGGTTAATTATGTATTTTCTCTTTCATGGTTGTTATTCTAAACCATTGACATTTTTTCACGTGGATTTTCTTATGCTAATAAATAGCTCTATACGATGAGTGATACCTGTCGTGAAGGTCGATCGTCTAAATCAACTCTCTCTATCGTTTATGCACTCTACCAATCGTATAGTAAATTTCTTCTATCGTTTACATTCTATCGTGTACTCTCCTTCGTGTACACTTCTACCCGATCGTCTACATCTTGTCGTGTACTTTTTATCGCCTACACGTTCAACCCAATCGTGCAGTCTCCTATCCCATCGTCTACATGCTTACCTCTATCGTGCAGACGCTTGTCCTATCGTTTACCTTTTTCTCAACGATCGTCTAGATATTTGACAACGATCGTCTAGCCTTTTTCTCAACGATCGTCTAGCCCTTTTCCCAACGATCGTTTAGCCTTCACCTCTCAACGATCGTTTAGTCTTTGACAACGATCGTTTAGCCATCCTTTCTTCCTCCTCCTTACAAAATTGAACTCTCATAGTTACATAATGGTAGAAATTGTAATTATAATATAAGTTTGAGGGTTCAATTTCTATCATTTGGTGGTCTAAATTCTACAATTATTATTGTAAGTTTGAGAATTCAATTTTAACACTTCTATAAGTTTCAAGGCTCAATTTTTACTATTGATAGTTAGATATTTTTTGCAATTTATCCAAAAATAAAATTTTGAAAATTAAATACATGGTTAAATGCAATTTGTCCAAAAATTAAATACATGAAGAGTTAATCTAGCTAGTTAAGCAAGTTCATTTAATCTCCTTTTTGCAAGTAACTCCCTAATATAGGTTATGGTAAATTTTGAAATTTCAAGGTTGATCGAAGTTGGAATAACTTGCAAACTAAAATGCAATTGGCAATAATTCTTTGAGTAGTTTATTTTACATTTTTTTTATATTATTTTAGCTCAAAATTATGAAGTTTAACATAATTTAGATGTAATTCTAGAAAAATTGCCATTTGATTTCAAGAAAATGTTTACGAATTTCATGGTTTTATTTTAAGAATGATTTAGAAGATTTATCTTGTGATTTTTGAACATAATTATCAAAATTTTGAAGTAAATTCTTTTTTTTAATAGGATTTATTGTCTTGAAATATTTTAGAGAAAATGTGTTTTATGTGAAAGTCTGAATTTCTAAAATAATTTTAAAAAGAAAGATTATGATTTTAAAATAATTTAGAAGTATATGGTTGTGAATGTGTTTCCATAGTGTAGTCATGATACACATGAGATTTTTGGGACCAATTTCCGGCACACTTATAGGTTATGGGTTGTTTGTCGGGACGATGTGTTGTTGGCTTCAGTGGATATTAAAATTGTAGATTGATGATTATTGTTGATTATCTGTAATTGTAAATTCCTTATTGCTTGTAATAAAATTGATCAAGCTGGTTCTCAAAGTGGATGTAGACCAAATTGGTCGAACCACTATATATCTTGTTCATTCTTTACTGTTTTTCGTTTTATTCTGCTAATTGTTTGCATTCTGTTTAGCCATCTACGTGAGGTTCAAAACTCTCACAAACCACTCCTAAATTATGGTTGTAGTTGTAATTACATTATCAAACTATTCATTCTAAAAATTGAGCCCTCGAACTTATATTAGTGTTGAAAGTGAACTTTGAAACTTACGCAATGATAGAAATTGTAACCATTGTATAAGTTTAAAGGTTCAATTTCTATTGCCTGACGTCCAATTTCTAAAATTATTGTAAGTTTGACAGTCCAATTTTAACACTTATATAAGTTTGAGGGCTCGATTCTTACTATTAAAAATATAAGGGTGTAATTGCAACTATCACCATACTTGATGGTTTTTTCAATTTACCCAAAAATAAAAAATTTGGCAGATAAGTACATGGTTAAATGAGGAAAGAGAATGATGATTCGAGGGTTTGACTAATGGATGGTATTTAAGGATGAACAGTTAGTCTAACTAGTCGAGCTAGTTTATGTAATCCCATTTCTGCAAGTAACTCATAATTTACATTATGATCAATTTTTAAATTTCAAGTTTGATTGAAGTTTGGAATAACTTGCGATCCAAAGTGTAATTTGCATTAATTCTGAGAGTCCTTTATTTTACAACATTTTTTAATTATTATTTTAGTTAAACATTACTAAATTTAAAGCAATTTATGATTATGTGCTAGCATGGATTTAGGTTTCACATGCACAAACACATATAAAATTAGAAGTTTAGTTCATACATTTTAAGATTTATGTTTATATATAATTATCAAGATTTTGAAATATTTTTTTCTTTTTAACTTAATTTATTTTCTTGACATATTTTCATGTGAAAGTCTGAATTTATGAAATATTTTTCAAATGAAAGATTATGATTTGAAAACAATTTAGAAGTATATATTTGTGAATGTGTTTCTATAGTGTATCTATGGTATACATAAGGTCTTTTATTTGGAGCTACTTCAGCACACACATAGACATTGGGTTGTGTGTCGGAGCGTTTTGCCTTTTGGAGACTAATTTGCACGCAGATGACCATGTTTTATTTGCTAGCTTTAGATGTTAGGTGAATAGTATGACCATATTTGCTCTATTATATATCTTGAGGTTACTCTATTTATAATATGATCATGTGTTTCTTTGCTATATATGTAGAGTTCCAGCATATATAAAATGACCACGTTCTCGTGCAGGTTTAGTGAAGGTTCTTTCAAATTTATGTTTATGATTAAAAGAGAATGTTAATGATTTTTCTATATGCGATAACTCTCAATTTTTTGGATCACTCACATTTTACATCAGTTTATAGAACTTGGACTTTTATTTAGAGTAATGACAATTTCCTCAAGTTATTTTCTTATGAACTCTCACCACTCACTAGGCTTTTTAGCTCAACCTCTTATGATTATTTTTTCATCAGGTTGCTATTGAGTTTAAACAAGGGTTAGTTGGTAAAAAATTACCTTCCATCTAATTAGTATATTATGAAATGTAGCCAAGAATTGAGCTCTAACAAGTGTGTAGTTGTAGTGTGTGAGTAACATGTATTTAATTCAAGTTTAGTTTCAAGTTGAAGGAACATTTGAAGGTAGCTCCACTGCACACTCGAGGTCTACTGTCATCATAACCCATCTTGGGTTCAAGTAGAGTAATCTGGGCAGAGTGTATCAATTTTGTACTAGAGGCATAAGATTTTGCAAGGCATGAGTAATAAATAATGTTAGGAAGCTGTAGCTAGTTATGTACAAAACATTGTAGGAGAACCAGAGTCGTGGTGTAAGATTGATTGGATCAAGATATAATCGGAAAAGCAAGACGTACAAGAGAGAGAATAATTGTGCGATGTTAATTACAAAGAAAGACAGTTGGTAACTACATCTACATTTAGTTGAAATCAGAGAATGATAATGATTGAGAAGTATGAAATGTGCTCAAAGTTGAGAAAACGTTATTCGTAGCAAGTTATGGAAAGAGAAATGATGTAGGCATATTCGTTATATACTTGTGGATGATTGATATGTTGGACAAGACTGTCACCACATATGAACTGATGGAAAAGAGAATAATTTAGAAATAAAAAACTACTAAGTTTGTTCTTGAATAATAAGACAATAAACATAATATGAAATTATTGAGACTGAAAAATGAAATAGAAATTCCAGATTTAACTAAATAATCACGGCTCTTATACTAACTAAGCAGATTGAGCTTCGAGAATAAAATTCTTAAAAAGGAGGTAACAATTTCTAAACAGTCCATTTTCTTTTCCTTTTATAAAACCAATTAGAAAAATAAATTACGTTGGTTAAGCTTTAAAAAATTGTAAAACAGAAGAGAAGAAAGGGAAAGTAAAAAGTAAAAAAAAAAAAAACATAGATTGAGAATTAACTTTAATGTGAATGGTATAATTGTCATTTCCTTCCATTTAGTTTGTTAAAAAAAATAAAAAAGAAAACAAACAAAAAATACAACAAGACAATTGGCTATGGACTATGAAGCACACATACTTCATATGATGCAAAAAAATCAGTATTAAACATGTATCAAAAATCGATACTTCAAGATACTTCACAGATACGTAACAACACGTGATTTAATGTATCTATTTCTACACCTGCTTGTTTTTTAAAGAAAAAAATAAGTAACTCATCTAATCTTTCCCAATCTAAAACTAGGCAACCTATTTAAAAAGTTCACTACTCGAGTCCAAAACTAAAAGGGGAAAAAATAAATAACGGACCAAACCCTAGACTAGAATCATCTAATCTCCATTTTTACACTTGATTATCCACAAATTCCACCAAAATATAAACCATTTGAATATTTTCAACAATTCAATGAAAAAGTTATTCGTTTATCTTCATACTTCTTCTAATCTTCTTATTCTTCTTCTTTGCAATATGAGTCACTTTTCTATTACATTTTATTAACTATTGTACTTCAACATCTAAGATGTTGCTTTTTTTATATTGTATTTCAGTGTTTGTATTCTATTTTGTACTATTGTTATTAACTTGTATGCTAAATTTATCTATATCCTAGGTTTTATTAAAGAAAAATAAAATGTATATTCAATGTATCAGTATCCTAGTATTTTAGAAATATATATATTAAATATATAAAAAAAAAATGACACATCCTTAGGCGTATCCGTATCTTAGTTTTTTAGAAATTGATAAATCATCGTATCCGATCGTATTTGTATCGTATAGTCATATCTGTGTCTATAATTCATAAGAGGTAGGAGTGGGAAAAAGAATAAGAAGTAGAAGTAGAAAAAGAAAGAAAAATAAGAATTATTATTGTTAAATTAAAGAAAATGGTGAAGTACAAATAAAGTTTAACGAATGAAGAGAAATTGAAGCGAGGAATTAATTTGAGATTTTTGAACCATTCAAAATAAAGGGTATATTATAAAAACTATCCCTAAATTATGGATAAAGTTGCAATTACATTCTTAAACGTCCAATCTAAAATTTGAGTCTTCAAACTTATATACGTGTTGAAATTAAACTCTCATACTTACATAATGGTAGAAATTGTAATCATAGTATAAGTTTGATGGTTCAATTTTTATTAATTGGTGGTCTAAATTCTATAATTATTATTATAAGTTTGAGGGTTGTGGTCTAAATTCTATAATTATTATTGTAAGTTTGAGGGTTCAATTTTCACACTTCTATAAGATTCAAGGCTCAGTTTTTTCTATCAATAGGTAGATATTTTTTGCAATTTCTCCAAAAATAAAATTTTGAAAATTAAATACATGATTAAATGAGAAGAGAGACGGGTGATTTGACGTTTTGACTAAATGGATGGTATTTAAGGATGAATAGTTAATCTAGCTAGTTAAGATTGCAAGTAACTCCCTAATTTAGGTTATGGTCAATTTTGAAATTTCAAGGTTGATCGAAGTTGGAATAACTAGCAAACAAAAATGCAATTGGCAATAATTCTTTGAGTAGTTTATTTTACAATTTTTTTTCTATTATTTTAGCTCAAAATTATAAAGTTTAACGTAATTTAGATGTGATTCTAGAAGAACCGCCATTTGATTTCAAGAACATGTTTACGGATTTCATGGTTTTACATTTAAGAATGATTTAGAAGATTTATCTTGTGATTTTTTAACATAATTATCAAAATTTTGAAGTAAATTCTTGTTTTTAACGGGATCTATTGTCTTGAAATATTTTAGAGAAAATGTGTTTCATGTGAAAGTCTGAATTTCTAAAATACTTTAAAAAAGAAATATTATGATTTTAAAACAATTTAGAAGTATGTGGTTGTGAATGCGTTTCCATAATGTAGTCATGATACACATGAGATCTTTGGGACCAATTTCGGGCACACACATAGGTTATGGGTTGTTTTTCGGGACGATGTTGTTCCTTTTCGAGGCTACTCTGTACGCATGACCCTGTTTTCTCTGCTAATTTCAGGTTACTTGGCGAATAGTATGACCACATTTGTTCGGCTATAAATCGTGAGATTACTCCATTTGTAGTATGATTATGTTTCTCTACTGTATACCTTCAGTTCCTCCATATATAGTGTGACCACATTCAAGTGCAGGTTTAGTGATTGCAAGAGAAAGTTTATGATTGCAAGAGAATGTTTATGATTTTTGTATATGTGATAAATATATCAAGTTTTGAACTACTTACGTTTTACATCAGTTTACAAATCTGAACTTTTATTTAGAGCGATGACAATTTCTTCAAATTATTTTCTTATGAACTCTCACAACTCACTGGGCTTTCTAGCTCAACCTCTTATAATTATTTTTCACCATGTTGCTATTGAGTTTAATAGGGGTTAGTTGGTCAGAAATTACCTCCCCGTCTCAATATTATATTATGACATGTAGAAGATGAAGTAGAAAGAAATAAAAATATGAATTATTATTATTGAATTAAAGACAATGATGAATTGATGGTGAAGTACAAATAGAGTTTAACGAGGGAAGAGAAACTTTTTTGTGTGATGGCTCTTCACATGAAAATTCTAAGTAATTTGGGATTTTTGAACTATTTGGACATATTGCAAAAACCATGTAGAAAATAACAAAGTATTTAAGTAGGTTTTATTGGGTTTTTTGGTGAAATTAAAGCCCAATTGCATTCTGGTAATTATAGGCAAATTGCATTTTTGTAATTAAATCCATCTTCTCCATTAGGGCTAGAATTTTTCGTGAGACTCTTTGGAAGAAGAAGGGCCAGCCGAAATTGGGATGTAGAAAGACACACAAAAGGCACAGCAGTCGTTCACGCACAAGCAGACCACCGAGGGAGTCGGTGTTGAAGGAAATCGGATTCTGAGATTTTCATGAGCAGCGGAACAAGATTATTCTAAATTACAATCATGATTGAACATATATTTATAGTCGACTTCAAACAAACAGTTATGCAAAACATACAAAAACTACAACATGAAATCTCAAATGAACAATGAGAAAAACTCTACGCACATAGGTAGAAACGTCTCCACGCTCCGTTGCGTACGAATGCTCGAACAACAACAGCCTCGAACGCTCGATTTACACGACTGCAAGGCCGCAACGAACACAGCATGAACACTTCGTGCTCATCCTCAACGATCTCCTCGGCACGAACTCTTCGCACTTGTCCTCAACGATCGCCTCGGCCACCAACTCCTCAGCAACATGAACAGCCTCCACAGGCACACCGAACGCTCCAAAAACCTCGACGGTGTTGAGTTGAGTCTAACACCACCAACAAGGTGACCTTGGGTATAATCAGTATGAGAATCCAGAGGGTGGGCTTTTGTTCAGACTTGATATGAGGCAGACGAAAGGAGGAAACAACGATCGTATACACGATTGGGCAAGTGGGAGATGGCAGAGACCTATCGTATAGATTAATGCCCAATTATTTAGAGAAAGCTAAGCGATCGTCTAGCAAAATCTATGATCGTTTAGCTCGGTACCTGTCGCCTATAGACTCTACATGATCGTTTACCTTGGCCAGCGATCGTCTAGCAAAGCTATGCGATCGTTTAGTAAATACTGGACGATCGTTTAGCTCGACTCTGCACTGTTGTTCAGCTCGCCCAGCAGTCGTTTAATAAATCCAAATTTACTTGACGACTTCGTGAGTTTCTTTTGCACGAAGAGAAAACGCAAAACTTTTTCAATCGTTTTGTAAAAAACTCTTTTTAAAATAGGAAAACCAATTTTTCTTTTAAACTCGCGGTTATCATGATCCAATAACCACCCACTACTTTGGTTATTTAAAAGAAAAAGAATTAATTATCCAATAAATAATATTATTATAATCATAAATTATAACCCACTTATCATACTATATTTATAACCTATAGTTTTAATATTTCATCTCATGAAACATATAAAACATAATTCTTTTTCTATTCCATGGTACTTAATGTAAATCTCATTTACATCAATCATCCACTAGATGTATCTCATACATCAAACCAATTATATCATATATAATCAAAATACCTCTTGTCAATTTGAACATTTCACATCAACAACGAGAACTGGTCTTCAACTGAATCTATTGAGCTACCAAGGAAACCTCATGGACCTGTAGCTCGAAGCTTCAACAATACGTGAATAATTGACTAAACTCTTTAGTCACGGGATCCACCATCCGTTAACTGCCAGGCACTCCACTAAAGACTGACAGCTGAACTCTTCTTGTCACAGATATATTATGTGTCCATCTTAACTAATCAACAGTACGACAACCCTTCACAGATCACTCGTAAGTACAGCTGGGCCAATAATCGTTATGCCCTTGTAGTTACATCTGGCTCCTTAAGTACCACTCATCCCTCTAATGAACATAAGTCATAGTCCTACTATGACTGAGTCTTCTCTTCCAAATAGAATTTATGGCCACTATGTTTAAGCCCCGGAATCAGCCCTTAAAGGAGCAATCTCTCTACTTATCCCTATTTCGAGAAATGAGTGAATTCCATATTGTGGATTGAGTTCCCAACTCCTAGATCAGACAAGTCCCCAGAAAGGTAGGCATGTTGAGTTGGCAATCTGGCCACTCTCACCCATAGTAATTAAAGGACCGCCCTCAAAAGCAGGAGTTCCCAAAACATTCAGAATTGAGGTCGTGTCATCTATGGTCGTTTAGGTGAGATGCAAGTCTCTAGTATCAACGGCGTTATATACAGAGTCTAGTCATCTCGTGGTCCAAGTCTTATACAAACCCTTTGTATAGGACACCCCCCTTCCACATCTCTACATGAATGGTCAGGATCAACCATTTGTAGTAGTTTATAACACTTGTAAACCTCTACAAAGTGAGCCATATCCATAGTGTCACCAAGATCAAGTATCCCACCTTAATCCTTATATTACAGACTTATTTAAGTTATCACTTAAAGCATGATCCACTTGTATATAACATATACATACTTAAGTTCACATAAGATAATCAAGGAGCTTTGTTTATTAGATATGAGTAAATGTCATAATTAAATAACAATTATTTTATTCATTGAATAATGTATATCTTTATAAAACAATGAGACTCCGAGAGAATTAGGACACCAATCCCAACAAGCGTTCACTTTTTTCGTCCGGCTTTGACGTCAGTAGTAGGGAGTCAATGTTCACCTTGTCCAACTTTGACGTCAGTAGTAGGGAGTCGCGCGGGTACTCGTCCTTCGCAGTGGTTGTTTTGTAGGAGTCCGGTCCGATCTGGGCGGCCGCCTCGATTCTAGTGGGTTCTGATTTTGGTGTGGGTTCGCCAGTTGTCAGCGACAGAGAAAGACATGCACGTCTGCGTGTGGTTTTTCGATCAGAGGCGAGTTGATTTCGCCAGTTGTCAGCGGGTTGTTCTCGGTTTTAGAGGCGACATTATATGCGGATTTCTCGATATCAATGGATATTAAAATTACAGATTGGTGATTATTGTTGATTATCTGTAATTGTAAATTCCTTATTGTTCATAATAAAATTGATTCAAGCTAGTTATCAAAGTGGATGTAGACCAAATTGGTCGAACCACTATATATCTTGGTGTTAGTTTTTTACTGTTTTTTGTTTTATTCTGCTGATTGTTTGCATTTTGTTTGGCCATCTAAGTTAGGTTCAAAACTCTCACAAGTGGTATCAGAGCTCTATTCGATCCAAGGAGGGTGTGTGGTAGTGTGCTGACATATTCTTTGTTCAGGACATTTTTTGTTGGGATTAATTTGATAGATGACTTTGATGTCTACATGGTTCAAAGTTGTTAAATTTGATGGGAAAGGTGATTTCGGGTTATGGAAGAAAAAAATTAGGGCTATTTTGGTACAACAAAAAGTAGTCAAAATCTTAGACGAAAATGACCTTCGGCCAACAATTACAAAAGCTGAAAAAAGGGATATGGATGGGATGGCCTATTCGACGATAATTTTGTATCTGTCAGATGGAGTGCTTAGGCTAGTAGATGAGGCCACTACTACAGCAGAGTTATGGAAGAAATTAGAAAGTCTTTATTTGACTAAGTCCTTGCTAAATAAATTATATCTAAAAGAGAAATTCTTTGGATATCAGATGGACTCTAGTAAAGGCTTAGAAAGAGAACCTAGATGAATTCCAGAAATTATAGCTGACCATAATAACATCAGTGAGAAGATATCGGATGAAAATCAAGCAGTTATTCTTCTGAATTCATTGCCTGAATTGTATCGAGAAGTTAAGGCAGCTATTAAATATAGACAGGATTCATTGTCCATATATATAGTGTTGGATGCCTTGAGAATGAGAAACCTTGAGATTAAAAAGGAACGCGAGGATGGAGAGTTACTCATGGCCATAGGCAAAAGTGAGAAAAAGAACGGAAAAGGAAAAGAGTCGAGATTCAGGTAAAAATCAAAGGGAAAGCCAAAAAGTGTTTCCTATGTTATAAAGAAGGACACTTTAAGAAAAATTGCCTTTTGAATAAGAGCAAGGAAACATCAAGTTCCAAGCATGCAGGGGATTCTAGTGCAACAAATGTCAATGATGGGTATGATTCAGCAGAGGTCTTGATGGTGTCCAGCAGGGATATTCAGGATGCTTGGATCATGGATTCAGGGTGCACGTTTCACATGACTCTTAATCGGGATTTCTTAATTAACTTTCAAGAAAATGATGGGGGATCAGTTTTGCTTTGTGATAATGCTACTTGTGATGTAAAAGGAATTGGGTCAATTCGAATTGCAACACATGATGGAATGATCAGAATTCTTACAAATGTAAGGTATGTTCCAGAACTCAAACAAAATCTAATTTCTCTGGATGAATTAGATAGAGTAGGTTATTCCTATAAATCTGAGAATAGAGTTCTGAAGGTTATCAAGGGTTCTTTGGTTAAGCTGAAAGGGACCTTGAGGAATGACCTTTATGTGTTGGAGGGTACTGCAGTTTCAGGTAGTGTTGTTGTTACATCTGGAAAGAAATAGATATGTCTATGTTAAGGCATAACAGACTAGCTCATGTGAGTGAAAAAGGTCTTCAAGCTCTTTCACAACAAGGTTTTCTTGGAGGAGTTAAAGACATTGAACTCCTATTTTATGAACATTGCATAATGGGAAAGTCTACCAGAGTGAAGTTTGGGAAAGGAAAGCATTCTACCAAAAGAATTTTGGATTATGTTCATTCAGATTTGTGGGGTCCTACAATGGTACCTTCTATGGGATGTTCGAGATACATCATGTCGATCATTGATGATTTTTCAAGGAAGGTGTGGATGTATCCACTGAAACAGAAGGATGAAGCTTTTGAAAAATTTCTTGAATGGAAAAAGCAGGTTGAGAACCAAACAGGCACGAAGGTAAAGTATCTGAGGACAGACAACGGTTTAGAATTTGTGAATCACAAATTTTATCAATTTTGAAAATATGAGGAATTACAAGATATTTCACTGTTACGTACACTCCACAGCAGAATGGTTTAGCTGAAAGGTTCAACAGAACAATTATGGAGTATACAAGATGTCTCTTGACAAATGCTTCATTACCCTTGAAGTTTTGGGGAGAAGCTGCCCAAACAGCCTATTATCTCATTAATTTGAGTCCGTCTTCCGCTTTATGTCTAAAGACTTCTCATGAGATATGGATAGGAAAAGCTCCAAGTTTGGATCATCTCAGAGTGTTTGGATGTTCAGCTTATGCTCATGTTAAGGAAGGGAAGCTGAATACGAGGGCACTGAAATGTATGTTTATTGGCTATCCTTAGGATGTTAAAGGAAATAAACTTTAGTGCTTGGAAGAGGGTAGAAATAAATGTATTATCAGCAGAGATGTAACCTTTAATGAAACAGAGATGTCATTTCCTGTCAAAGAGCAGTAGAAACAGCAGACAGTTGATCAAGTTGAGGAAGAGGTTAGAATTGATTCTAAAGCACGACCATCAGTTAGTTCAGACGAATCCAGTGATCAGTCATTCAGTTCTGATGGTAGATAGCCTCAACTGCAGAGGACTTTGATTGGTGAAGAAAGTTCAAGTAGCAGTGACCTACAGAACTATCAGCTTACACGTGACAGGCCTCAGCGGTGAGACAGGCTTTTACGAGGTATGGTTATGCTGATTTAGTTGCTTATGCTTTTACTTGTGCAGTTGACAGTATTAAAGCATGGCCTCTTACTTTTGAGGAGGCAATTGTATCTAATTCGAAGGAACAATGGAAGGATGCTATGGAAGCAGAGTTGTTCTTATTGCAGAAGTATCAGACATGTTCATTAGTTCCAAAGCCTCCTAATTAGAAACTCATTCAGTCAAAGTGGATTTATAAAATCAAGCCAGGTACAAGAGGTGATAACAAGCCTAGGTATAAGGCTAGACTGGCTAGGGCTATACTCAAAAGAAGGGAGTTGACTTTCATGAGATTTTCTCTCCGGTGATGAGGCATTCGTCCATTCGATTAATTTTATCTATTGCTGTTCACTTTGATATGTTTGTTAAACATATGGATGTCACCACATCTTTCCTTCATGGAGAATTGGAGGAAGTGATCTACATGGCTCAACCTAAGGGCTATGAGGTGAAAGGAAAGGAAGACATGGTTTGTCGTCTTCACAAGTCCATCTATGAACTGAAGCAATTGTCGAAACAATGGTATATCGGGTTTACACCTTTATTTTGAAGCAAGGGTTTCACAGGAGCTCATATGATGCCTGCGTGTACTGGAAACTATCTCAGAAAGGTACATATATTTATCTACTTCTATATGTAGATGATATGATCCTGGTGTCTAAGGATTATTCTGAAATCTATGATCTTAAGAAACGGTTGAGTAGTGAATTTGATATGAAAGATTTAGGTGAATTGAAAAGGATCCTAGGCATGGATGTGAAAAGAGATAGGGAGAAAGGATTGTTAACTGTTTCACAGGAGAGTTATATGCATAAATTGCATGAGAAGTATAATATGTCTAGTTGTAAGGCAGTTTCAACACCCTTAGCATCTCATTTTAGGCTTTCTTCGTCTCAGTATCCTATTACTGAACAAGAAAGGTTAGAGATGTCTAATATTCCCCATTGCAATGTTGTTGGAAGTATTATGTATTTGATGATTTGTACTTGGCCTGACTTGGGATACGCTATGAGTATGATAAGTAGGTTTATGTCAAATCCTAGGAATGAGCATTGGAATGCAGATAAATGGGTGCTTCGATATTTGAAAGGTAATGCCAGTGTATCATTGTGTTTTAGCAGGGATTGTGATAAATCAGTACTATTGAAAGGTTTCACAGATGCAGATTACGCTGCAGACCTTGGCAAAAGAAGGTCTTTATCAGGTCACATTTTTCGTGTGTTTGGTAATGTGGTCAGTTAGAAAGTTGCTCTACAGTCAGTTGTTGCTTTGTCTACTATTGAGTCAATATTTCAGTGGGTGAAGCTATAAAAGAGGCAGTATGGTTGAAAAGGATAGTTGGTGAGTTGTTGTCGTAGGAGTTCATTTCTATCGTCTGTTGTGATAGCCAGGTGTTATTCATCTTGTGAAGAATCCATTTCATCATGAACGGTCTAAGCATATCGATATCAAATTTCATTTTATCAGAGAAGTTGTGACCCAGAAAGATGTTGAACTGGTCAAGGTTCACACGGTTGAGAATTTGTCAGATATGTTAACCAAGGTTCTTCCAGCCCATAAGTTTAAATACCTATTAGATGGGCTAATATTAAATCTGGATGATAGGGAGATTAGAGAATCAGCTTGACACTTAAATATTCTTGTTGTTGGGGAGATTTGTAGAAAATAACAAGGTATTTAAGTGGGTTTTATTAGGCTTTTTAGTGAAATTAAAGCCAAATGACATTCTGGTAATTATGGGCAAATGACATTTTTGTAATTAAATCCATCTTCTCCATTAGGGCTGAAATTTTTCGTGAGCCTCTTTGAGAAGAAGAAGAGACAGCCGAAATTGGGATGTAGAGAGGCACAACAGCCGTTCACGCACAAGCAGACCACCGAGGGAGTCAATGTTAACTTTTTTCGTCTGGCTTTGACGTCAGCAGCAGGGAGTCGGCGTTCACCTCGTCCGGCTTTGACGTTAGCAGTAGAGAGTCGATGTGGGTACTTGTCCTTCGAAGTGGGTGTCTGGTAGGAGTCCGGTCTGATCTGGGTGGCCGCCTTGGTTCTGGTGGGTTCTGATTTTGGCATGGGTTCACCGGTTGTCAGCGACAGAGAGGGACACATGGGTCTGCGTGTGGTTCGCCGGTCAGAGGCGGGTTGATTTGGACTGTTCTTTAGCGGGTTGTTTTCGATTTCAGAGACGACATTGTGTGCAGATCTCTCGGTATCAGTGGATATTAAAATTGTAGATTGGTGATTATTGTTGATTATCTGTAATTGTAAATTCCTTATTGCTCGTAATAAAATTGATCAAGCTGGTTCTCAAAGTGGATGTAGACCAAATTGGTTGAATCACTATATATCTTGTTCGTTCTTTACTGTTTTTCGTTTTATTCTGCTAATTGTTTGCATTTTGTTTAGCCATCTAAGTGAGGTTCAAAACTCTCACAAACCACTCCTAAATTATGGTTGTAGTTGTAATTACATTATCAAACTATCCATTCTAAAAATTGAGCCCTCGAACTTATATTAGTGTTGAAAGTGAACTTTGAAACTTACGCAATGATAGAAATTGTAACCATTGTATAAGTTTAAAGGTTCAATTTCTATTGCCTGACGTCCAATTTCTAAAATTATTGTAAGTTTGACGGTCCAATTTTAACACTTATATAAGTTTGAGGGCTCGATTTTTACTATTAAAAATATGAGAGTGTAATTGCAACTATCACCATACTTAATGGTTTTTTCAATTTACCCAAAAATAAAAAATTTGGCAGATAAGTACATGGTTAAATGAGGAAAGAGAATGATGATTCGAGGGTTTGACTAATGGATGGTATTTAAGGATGAACAGTTAGTCTAACTAGTCAAGCTAGTTTATGTTAATCCCATTTCTGCAAGTAACTCCTAATTTACATTATGATCAATTTTTAAACTTCAAGTTGGATTGAAGTTTGGGATAACTTGCGATCCAAAGTGTAATTTGCTGTAATTCTGAGAGTACTTTATTTTACAATATTTTTTTATTATTATTTTAGTTAAACATTTCGAAATTTAACACAAATTATGATTATATGTAAGGATGGATTTAGGATTTCATGTTGTGTGGCACAAATGCATGTAAAGTTAGAAGTTTAGTCCATAAATTTTTAAGATTTATGTTTATAAATAGTTTTTAAACTTTAAAAAATATTATAAAGGTCCACAAATTCTCTACTTCGTACTTGATGGATTTCTAAAATATCAATTATACATCCAATAAATTTCTTACATATTTGAAAATGTTAATAATTAACTGTTAAAGTATAGATTAAATTGAACTTTGTGTTTAATAGGCACAAAAACACATCTTTGTAAAATTAATTTTATCTATTATCCACAAAATTTAAAACTTAAGGTTGAATGTGTATGTGAGAAAACTAAAATTGAATTAAGTTTTTTAGACTTGTTTCAACTGTACTAAAAATTAAAAAATTATATATTTTTTAAAAAACATAAAAAATTAAAACAAAGTGTAATTATATTTGGTGATTAATTTAGGGGGATTTTTAAAAATAAAAAAAATTAGGAAAACTATTTAAACAAAATAACAAAATTTTAATTTTCTTGGGTAGATACTGATAAAGGCCGATAGAAGTCTATCAGTGATAGAAACTGATAGATACTGATAGAAGTCTGTCATTATCTATCGGTATTTTTTCTTTTTTATTATTTCTATAAATAGTTTGACATTTTTTCTACGTGTGAAAGTTTTTCTTAATTTTTATTTTTAATATATATATAGAAATCAGAAATACAAAATTGAAATTTGTTAAAAATTAAAATGAAAAACTGCACTTCACCAGATTCGAACTCTGGAGAAAACGGTAGCCTCCAGGAGGTAGAAGAAGAAGAGGAAAAAAAAAAAAGAAAAAGTGAAGAAAATACATGTTTTGGATTCAAAACCTAGAACCCGAGGCCAGCCTTGAGAACATCGGTTCCTTTCACGCCACTGAAGCAAAAGACAAATATTGATTATTAAATTAAACCGATAGATAACTACAAGTTTTAAATATTTAATAAAAATAAATATGTGCACGTGCAAAACGTCACGATGTGAGGGTGTCTCTGATCCCTTCATAGATCTGCCCTTATTTATATATTATTTTAAAAGAATTTCACCTTGAGATTAAGGAAATGGTTTGCAAATTTCATGATATATATTTAAAAACAATTTAGAAGATTTATCTTGTAATTTTCGTACATAATTATCAAGATTTTTTTATGTAAAATCTTGTTTTTAGGGGGATTTATAATATTGAAATCTTTTAGATAAAATGTGTTTGATTTAAAAGTTTGAATTTATAAAATATGGTTCAAAAGAAATATAATGGTTAAGACTCACTTCGACACTCTTTGGACTGTATGTAAGGGTGTTTTGCCATTTGGGATGCTCTGCACACAGATGACCATGTTTGTGTTGCTACTTTTAAATTACTAGGTGAATAGTATGATCATGTTTGCTCTTGCTATACAACTTGAGATTACTATATTTGTAGTATGATTGTGTTGCTCTGCTATTTACATTGAGTTCCTTCGTATATTATGAGCACATTAGGGTACAGGTTCAGAGATGATTTTAACAAGTTTATGTTTATGGTTACATGGGAATATTTATGATTTTTTTTATTTGTGATGACTCTCAAGTTTTTGAACCACTCACATTTTATATTAGTTTACGAACTTGAACTTTTATTTATAGTAATGATAATTTTCTCAAATTATTTTCCGACGAACTCTCACCACTAATTGGACTTTTTATCACAATCTTTTATAATTATATTTTCACTAGGATGCTTTTGAGTTTAAGCAAGAGTTAGTTGGTCAGAAACTATTGCCTGTCTCATTAGTATATTGTGATATGTAGCCAAGAATTGAGTTTTAATAGGTGTATAGTTGTAATGTATAAGTAATGCGTGTATTTAATAGTTATGTTTCAAGATCAAGGAGCATTTGATCGTAAGTTCCACTGTTCGTTCGAGGTCTATTATCATCACAGTCCATCTTGAATTCAGGTAGGGTTATCTAGCTTAGGGTGACAATATATATATATATATATATATATATATTTCAAATCTTGAACCTTGGCTATATATATTAGAGGCAGAAAGGATTATCAAAAGTAAGCAAGTAAAGTATGGATTTTGATCTCTTGCTTTGCATTTTGCTCTCTCTTGTCTATCTTCTACTTGGCTACTCCTTTTTACTTAAACCTCATGGCTTAAACCTCCCACCAACCCCACTCTTTTGCCTTCCATTTATAGGCCATCTCCATCTCCTCAAACATCCTGTCCACAAAATATTTCAAAATCTCTCCCAAAAGTATGGCCATGTCTTCTCTCTCAAATTCGGCTCCCATCTTGTTGTACTTGTATCTTCTCCTTCCGCCGTCCAAGAATGTTTTACAAAGAATGATATCATTCTTGCAAATCGACCATCTTTGAACCCTGGAAAGTACTTAGCATACAACAATACATCCATGGCGCTCTCCCCTTATGGAGAACATTGGCGAAACCTCCGTCGAATTAGCACCCTCGAAATTTTCTCGGCAACACGTTTTAATTTGTTCTTGAAAAGTCGAGAAGATGAAGTCAAACGTTTGCTATATAAATTATGTGGTAATGATACGTTGGAAGATGAATTTAGAGTAGTAGAATTGGAGCCAATGTTGTTGGATCTTACGTTCAATATTGTAATGAGAATGGTGGGTGGGAAGAAGTTTTGTGAAGAGAATAATAAAAATGTGTCGGAGGATGAGGGATATTCGAAAAGATTTAGAGAGTTGGTGACACAGATTATGGCACATGGTGGATCAACCAATCCAGGGGACTTCATACCCTTATGGAATTGGATTGATCCAACTGGTTACAATAAAAGATTAATGAAGCTTGGAAGAAGATCGGATGAAGTTCTTCAAGGATTAATTGATGAAATTCGGAATCAAGAAGATGAAGGAATTAATATGATTCAACATTTACTTCGCTTGCAAAACACCGATCCTGAATATTATAGTGACCAAGTTATCAAAGGTCTCGTACAAGTATGTTTTTCTTTCTAATTGAACATCTAATCTAACTTCGATTTTCTCATTTTTATTTTGTCAATTTCTATTATATAATAATGATTATTCATTGTAATGATTTGATCTCTAAAATTTGGTTGGTAAGGATTTACGCCTCCTTTAATAACTATTTGGTTTTTATTTTTTTTATTTATGAAAATTAGGCTTCATAATTTTTAATTTTAATTTTTAGTCCATTTCTAAAAACAAAAATTACTGCATAGGATTTGATTTTGAAAACACACTTACATGTAAACAACAAAACATGGAAAGTAATAAATGAAAGTGGTATTTATAGGTCGCTGAATCTTCATGAACAAAAAACCAAAAATCAAATGATTATCAAATGGAAGCTTATTTTCTAAATTTTAAAATTTGTTTAACGATTTAGTATCTCTATGTAACAATTAGTTCTTAAAAATGATTAGGGATCAAATTTTGTTTACAAATTATAAAGAGTAAGTCCTTAAGTAATAAAAAATTAACAATTAATTTTTATGATAGAGAGTAAAATTATTATACAAACTATTAGAAACAAGAGCTACTCCACGATGGTATGTGATATTGTCCATCCAAAACGTCTATTATCGTTGGAGATAGTTCTCTCTTATAAACACATGATCATATCCTTATCTAAATATTATGGGATGTGAAAGTTCGTTGAGGAAGAAAAAGTATTTTTAACCCAATAGCTTAATTATTTCTCGCAGGATATATTATTAGGAGGGATTGACACATCTGCAGTGACCTTAGAATGGGCACTATCTCATTTACTTAACAATCCAATCGTGTTAGAGAGGGCCAAAGCCGAGATAGATTGTTTTATAGGACAAGAGCGTATGGTGAATGAAGCTGATTTGTCGAGTTTAAGTTACCTACAAGGAATAATCTCCGAGACACTGCGGCTAAGTCCGCCTGGTCCTTTGCTTCCACACTATGCATCTAAAGACTGCACAATAGGAGGTTATGATGTTCCACGTAATACTATGGTATTGTTTAATATTTGGGCTATACATCGAGATCCCAATCTATGGGAAGATGCCACCAGTTTTAAGCCTGAAAGACATGCAAATGTGGCTGAAGTTGAGTACTCATACAAACTATTGCCATTTGGTTTGGGTAGGAGAGCATGTCCTGGCATGGCTATAGCGCAGCGCGTTATTGGCTTGACTTTGGCATCGTTGATTCAGTGTTTTGAGTGGAAAAGGACGAGCAAGTCGTTGGTTGATATGAGCGAAGGTAAAGGGCTCACAATGCCCAAAGCTAAGCCATTAATAGTCAAGTATAGACCGTGCTTGATCATGAAAGCAATTCTTAGCGAAACAACGGATCAAATTATTTGAAAGTTTTGAATTTTCAATAGCAGCTATAAAGAATGTAACTTTTAATTTCCCTAGTTAAATTACTATGTATTAACAAATGAATCCATCAATATAAGTAAAATAAAAGAATAAATAGTTTTTTATTATTATTATTTTTTTTTTTTTGTAGTTTGTGAAATAGTTTTCTTTTATCCCTAAATTATTTTAGAACATAAAAAAATAAATAAATAAGCCTTTGGATCTCTAAGATTGTACAAGTGTCAACCTGGCATGATTAGTATTAGAATATTTATGAAATTGTTGAATGAGACTACCTAATTAACTCATGACTTTTTTTTTTTTTTTTTACTTTATTAGTCTTTATTAGCTAAAAGACAAATTGAATATCACACGTGATTAAAAATCTTTAGACTGAATTTTTATAGTGAATTGTAAATAATGAAATGTAACTGCGGACAGTTGCATGAATAGCAAAACAAAATATTATAAGAATTATCAATTTAGCAATAATTTTTTATGTATCAGTTGTAGTATAATCTGTATAAAAGAATTATCAATTTAGCAATAATTTTTTATGTATCAGTTGTAGTATAATCTGTATACTTTTATATATATTTGGTGTATTAGTTAACTGATATACTTTATATTTTGTACACCAGTCAACTAATATACTTTATATTATTTGGTAGATGAGTTAATTATAGAATTGATATAGACCAAATTTATCATTGATCATTATGTCAAATTTATCATTAAATGAGTATTCACACAATTGTTCTTACTCATGGATTTAATTTGAATCATTATTCATTTATTTTAGAATATTAACTTTCTAGTACATCATCTTATCTACTTACAATATTTCAATTCATTCTATTGGTAATTATTGATGTCAAATTTTAGAGACACTAATTGGCTGGCCTCAAGGTGGCAACAACGGTAAATTTTTATTTTCGATGAGAGAGTGAAGGGATCGAATCCCATAGCAGAAGGAAGTGATCGCTTTCCTTTCAATTTTGTTTTGGAAATCATAATACAGGAAAGAAGAAAATACAGTAAACAGATTTACAACATTCACAGGCATCTTCAAGAACTCCAGCAACTTCTTATTCCTCAATGAATCGATCTTCCACGAACAATGTTGTATCGCCACCATAGGGTCTTCCCTACTATTGTCTGATAAGAGACCGATTGATGGGAACCTCCTTTTGAGAGGGAATAGGAAGTTGAATTTTGGGAGATATTTTTATAGAGAACTCATTTATGTGTAAAATCCATTGAGAGAGAGAAAAAGGAAATTGAGAGGAATTTTTCTCTATAATAACCAACGACCCAAGAAAAAACTTTCCCCTCCATTAAACCACCCACTCCATATTTTCTTCATTTAAATTAAATTAAACTAATTTAATTATTTATTAGTTAAAAAAGTAATAACTAATTTAAATAAATTAATTAAATAATTAATTTATTTAAAAAATTAAATATTTAATATTTAATTTAAATATTTGAATCTTATTAAAATATATATTTCCCTTATAACCTATAGTTTTTAATATGTACCTCATTCATATTAATTTTAAACCTGTCGTTTTAATATGAATATAATTCATATTATTGTAATATGAATCTAATTCATATTAATTATTATTTAAATCTTATTCAAATACAATAAATCTCCTTTTATAGGAAAGTTTAATTTTAAATCTTATCCAAAATTAACTTTACATTATAATGTATTTGTATGTGTTATATTAATTCTATCACATGCAATTAATGAGTATACCCTTAACAAACTTGAACATTTCAAATTCTTTCAAAACTAGTAGTCCTTGTATACCCGTTATGAGCTAGCAAGGGAACCTCATGGACCTATAGATTAGAAGCTTCAATGATTCAGGATAAACTAATTAAACTTTTTAATTACGTTAATCAACATTCATTAAATGTGGGTCACTCAACGAAAAATCTACAGCTGCACTCTCTGTACTATAGAAAGTTTTCCATCCATGAATTTAACCTTTTACAAGTAAGTTGATCTTTCACGAGTTGTTTGTAATTACAGTTGAATCAAATTACCATTTTACCCCTGTAATTACCTTTTACTCCTTAAGTACCATTGATCCCTCTAATGAACAATTTGTTTATGGTCCTTGTTGAACGAGAAATTTTCATGTGAACGGTTCTACAACAAACCAAGTCCATCTCAGTCCTAAATTTTTGTGCGGATACATTTTGTTCAAGCCTCGGAGCTAGCACCCAAAGGAACTGCTCATCTACTTACCCTAAAGGCGGGAAGGATGGAATCCCATCTGTATAGTTATGTTGCCAACTCTCCACTTGGACAAGTCCTCAAAATGTTAGGCTATTGAGCCAACGACTTGGGCCACACTCACCCATACAAATCAAAGGACAACAAGAGTTCATAACTCACTTAGAATTGAGATCGAGTTACATGTGACCATCATATGCAATATTAATCTCTTCAGTCAATGATGTTACAAAGAGAGATTAAGTATTTTGCAACCCGGTCTGGTTGATACTTGTCATGAAATGCATGTTTTTAGGCCTTTATTTGCATACGTTTACTTAGAAAATTAAACTTTTGCATGTGTTCTCCCCTAAATTTAGTCTTAATTAGTTAAAATGAGATTATGAGGGTTTGATTGAGCTTAAAAGGTGTTATCTATTGATTTGGGGTGATTTTGTAGACTTTGGCAGGTGATTTTGACTAGATTGAAGATTTTTGTTCAATGTGGCCACATCGTCTAAGTCACTACGATTACATCATGAGCCATAATTTTCCATAATATAACTCAGTCAATATGGTTGCATTTTTCACATTCCAAGCAATTGTCTAGCCCCAATTTCACTTGGTAAACCCTTAAAGCATGAATTTCGACATTTTTTAATCGATTTTGGGCTTACAAAAGGAGGAGAAGCTCTTTATTTTGGACGACAACTCTCCATCTCTGAATTCAGCACGATTTCTCTACAATTTCTATCATTTGCTAGACCCCTTGGACGTTTTCTCAACTTCTCAAGTTAATAGCCTCAATAATGGAAGTTCCTTTGAGGCATAACTACTCTAGATCATCTCATCCCGTGAATGTGCACAATGAGGAACGATTCATCCTTAAAACGGAGAATCAAACTCGAAAAAGACTAGGAATTTGAGGATTTGTCCCAAGATCTCTTGAGTTGTAATTACCAACATTCATCTTTCATTTAATTCTTGTAGTCATTTTATTTTTACCATCGAATTCTATATTGTAACTATGATTTATGATTCAATAAAGTTCATTATTTTATCATTTGTCATGAGCTATGTCTTCTTAAGGGTTCAACAATGTAGATGCCCTAGAGTTGTTATGACTTAAGTAATATTGCACTTCATACCACTTTGTTTTACACATTCTCTTTGTTGAATTTAAAGATTGAATCGATAAGTTAAACTAGCCACTAAATTTAATGATCTAGTAAAATTCTATTGTTAAGAAGGTTAGGGTGAAAATGGATGTCACAAAGAGATATGAGACTTCAAGCTTAGAAATAGGATTGTCATGTCACCTTAGAAATAAGGGGCACCATAGGATAAAGAAACTGAACTTGAACTAGTCTAATATCCAGATATCCATGAAAGCATTAGGGATTAGCAACTTAGACCTCATAAAGAAACTTGACATAAGATCGAATGGGAGTGGATTTCTTTTCATATGTAACTCATTGTCTTGGTATGATGCAACTGCATCACTTAAGGCATAACACCTGAAAGGGTTGCCTCTGTTCGATCATCATTGTTGTTGTTTTTAAGCTCCTTTCCCTCACCTACCTCAATATAAACTTTTCATTGGTTACCTTGGTTTCATTGTTCCATAGCCATAATCAACTTAAAAGTCAATCTAGTACTGTAGGATTCGACACTTATAGTACTTCAAGTTTATTACTTCATCGATAGTGTATGCTTACACTGATACCTCATTTATCCATAACTTTTTGCCACTCATACATTTGATTCATCAAGTTTTTGGCATCGCTGCCGGGAACTAGCAAATTTTTTAATTTATTGTTGACTGTGATTGATCAACGTGACTGCATTAACTTTGTTTCAGGAAAATTGTTGTTTGTTTTACAAGGAGGAGTTGGTAGATGAGAAGAAGACCTTGCCTTTTTCAACCAAATCCTGAAATAGAAAGGACCTTTTGCCGATGGAGACAAGAGCAGAAATGGAAGCATCAAAAGCAAAAGAAGTTGAATGCACAAGAGAATCTTGTAGAGGCCACATTCGTGCAACAAATTAAAATGAACCATCCTCTTGTAGACGATCCTCCGATCCCTCCCACGAACAGATTTCATCAGAATGGCGAACAACATCCATAACCTCAACCTCAGTCACAGCCAGCTACGAACCTCCAAAATCCTATCTTCATGGCATAAGATAGAGATAGAGCCACCAGAGACTATGCAACTTCTACGTTTCAAACCTTGGACATTGACATTCTATATCCACTAATTGATGTGCCCATATTTGAAATGAAACCTCTTATGTTTCAAATGTTGAACTCATTTGGTCAATTCATTGGGCCACCTGATGAAGATCCCCTTAAACATCCTGTTTTTTTATCAGAATCTATCGCTCTTTCAAAGTTAATGGTGTTTCTGAAGATGCACCTAAGACTTGAATATTTCCCTAATCTTTGCAAAGAGACGATGAAGTATGGCTTGATCATTATCTCCCAACTCCATCACCACTTGATGACCTTGTGGATAAATTTCTAGGAAAATATTTTTTGCCTGACAAAAATATCAATTCAGAGAGGCGACATCATAACCTTCAAGATATCTCTATCTGAGACTATCGATGAAGCATGAATAAGATTCTAAAAGTTGGTGAGAAGATACACACATAATACCACCCTCAAAAAATGGGAGGATTTATAATAGGTTGAACAAGCCTCGAAAACAAATGGTGAATGCATTAGCGGGAGGATTTTTGCTCAAAGATTCTGTGAACAAATCCTACGAAATTATGGATGCAATTGCAAATCATAACAATAATTGTGGAGATGCAAAATACACTTAATGTCACACCCCCTCCCAAATCATCCTCTTTAACCTAGAAAGGTCTGCGAAGACAGTAAATACCACCCTTTGTGAACCTGTTTTACTTTATAAATCATTTAAATTCTTACTTAAGCACCATCATAATCTAATGACTTCAGCACAACACATGTAACACAATGTGAGCATTATCTTATACACATCTATCTTATCCAACCATTATGCACAACTTAAACATTTTATCTTAAACCTAACAACATAATAGATACACCTATATTCTATCCCCCTTTCCACTCTATATGCTTAGCTTACATGCTTAACCCTAATACTAAATACATATAGACACCTAAATACTTGATTATATGAGAAGATTGATGTAGTGACAGACTACAACTTCAAGTGACACTCAAAACTCTTTTGTTACCTGGGGGAAAAACAAAAAGAAAAGAATGAGCTGGAAAGCCCAGTGAGTGGCAGTTTAATATTAACATAAAGTTTTTATGTGAAACTCATTTTTGAAATCATAGAATACAATTACAAATCCTTAGCAAGATATTAAAACATGGAGCAAAGTTCCAGTACATGTTTAACATTAAGGAAGCATTAAAAACATAAAAAACTAATGAAATGGCATGATCGTGATTTCTTCAAATATTTCAAAAAACTGCAAAGCACCAAAAACCACAACAAACCCATATGAACATACAAAATTCCAGAAAACCATACCAAACCCTGTACCTATTCCCACTAGTATAAATATACAAAATATTAAGATATCTTGTCTAATGTGCACACGTCGACATACACAAGTACGCTAATAATCCCAGTTAAAGCATGCTGACAATCCTAGTCAGACGTGTCACACCCCCTCCCAGTTTTAACCTCTAAAACCGAAAGGGGACATGATGGTAGCAGTTACCGACCTACGCGCCAGCACTTACTGCCTAACTTAAGTAAAACCTGCTAAAGACCTTAATATGCAAATACGACATAGCAGTAAAATAACTATGATTCTAACAAGGAAACAACTTAAATATAAATCTGAAAAGAAAACAAACATATGTCCAACAAACAACACAAGAACGAAACATGGGTCCCAAAAATACAATCCACAAGTCCCAGACTTCTCTCAAATATGTGCACATAAAAAAAAGCTTAACCTAAACTTCTTCCTTCCTAACCGAGCTTTGAGTGGCAAGCAGCAGTGGGTTCAACAGCGAGGAATCTGACTACTACTTGGGAAAAAAGAAAACATTTGAAAACGGTAAGCTTGTTGCCTAGTGAGTGACTCATAGAAATACAGTTCGTCTCAAGCCTTTCATACACATTAATTAAACATATAAACATGCTGAAAATAATTTCAAGCAACTTACGTAGTATCATACGTTAATCGAGTCATAACCAAACATACCATCAAACCTTAGTTGAGAACGAGCGTTCGTAGCTCAAGCTTCTAACGTCCATTCATGGCCATGAGACCCATACTTCGGTCCCATTATAATGATTGTGGTCAAAAGACCCATACTTCGACCTCCCATATAGAACTACCTACATGCACGTGGAGTATACTAAGTACCATCAATACCTTAGGTACTTCCACGGATACCTTCTATACCTTCGATATCAGGTTTATTAGAATGGTAACATTCATAGAAGATTTGAGTACCATAAGCTTTAGGCATAGCACTTACCTAGCTTTTGCCATAAGAGCATTATCACAATTCAACATGCATGCTTCGCGAATTATAAACATGTAGTTTGCAATACCCTTTCATTCAATCTTAACATGCATGCTTCGTGAATTATAAACATGTAGTTTGCAATACCCTTTCATTCAATCTTAACATGCATTAGGATTAATAAAACTCATTTAAATAACTTAAAACGTCATGCTTAAGAAATGCCTTGAATCCTTTAAAAACATAAGTATAAACTTTACTTGCTCAGAAAGCCCATGAACACTAGCGTAAAATTCATTTGGAACGCATGTTCCTTTTATATTCATATTTTTTAAAACATTTAGTCACTCATGGATCTTTAGGCCTGATTTTTCCTAGGCTTGGTAGGCCTCTCCAATGAACGTAGCTCCTACCATAAAAATAAGAACTTTAGTTACTAATTTGGTCTCCCTTTTGAGACTACTCTTTTAACCAAGCTCAAAATTAGCAAGAAGTTGCCTGTTCATCCAAAATTTTCAGATTCAACTTCTAACATCAATAACTTGAAAACTATGACTCATTTAAAAATTTTCCTTTTCCAAACATGCTCAGAATTTTTGTTAACAACGTTACCTCAAATTTCAGCATAAAACTCCTTGTGGTTTAACCTGGGCCTTTAAATTTCTCCCGAAGACCCTAAGCCGTAACTCCCTGCTTGAACAAAGATTCTAGGTTTAATTTCCAAAATATGTAACTCGAACTCCATACATTATCTTGCAAAAGTTCCTTCTACAAACTTGCTTGAAATGGTGTTATCCGTAATACCTTAAAATTTCAGCTTGAAAATTCAAGTGGTTTGGCCTAGATCTTCAATTCTTCGTCCAGTGCCTGGAATGCCCAACAACGAACCTTCATCTCTCCCTTCCTTCTTTGTCCTCTTTCCGGCGAGAACTCCCTTTCAAAGGCTTGATTTTAGGAACTAGACTCGTAGAGCTTTCCAACCGTACCAAGATCGTCTGGTTTACTCGAGGAAATCGTCCAAAACGAGCTATTGAATTTCTCTTTCTTTTTATACTACCGCCCAAACTTTTTTCATGAAATCTCCTTAAGCCACCTCACCAACTAGTGGAGATCAAGGGCCTAGATTAAGCCATCTGTCTAGAAACTAAAAGAAACGTTTAAAACTGAGCGTTTCGAGAGAACTCGATCCTTGTTAGAAAAATTTGATGGAGAAGGGTCACTACTTGATGGAAAATTCAATGGTTCTTTGCTGAATACTCGATAGGAAGGAATTGATACTTGATGGGATACTAGGTGTTGGATGGCTTGCTCGATGCATGTTCCTTACTCGATCGCTCGTACTCGATGAGCGACTCTTCCTCGATTGCTCATACTTGATGCTGGACCCTTCCTCGATCCTTCATACTCGACACCCGGCGATATTTACTTGATGCTTGCCTTATGCTTACTCGATGCTTAGCTGCCCCTCTTCACAGCTAACACTTAGCCAGAAATTCTTTTTGCAAGGCTAGATTAATAAGTATCCGAGAGTAAAGTTCCCATATTTAGACATTTTTCCTTCTTCATACTTAACCTTTACCTAAAAACCCACAATTTCAATCTAACATAAATATTTAACCCCATTACTTTGCTTAACTCAAACAATAAACATAATTAAAAAGGGGAAGTTGTTGGAATTGGTGTCCTAATTCTCCCAGAGTCTCGTTATTTTGTAAAGATATACATTGTTTAATGAATAAAATAAGTGTTATTTAATTCTGGCATTTACTCATATCCCTTGGTTATCTTATGTGAACTTAAGCATGTATATGTGATATACAAGTGGATCATGCTTTAAGTGATAACCTAAATCGGTCTGTAGTATAAGGATTAAGTGGTGGAATACCTGATCTGTGACACATGGATATCGGCCGCTGTTTTTGTAGAGGTTTGCAAAGTGTTTAAATCTACTATAGATGGTTGATTCCTAAACTCAGTGTCGTGGTGGAGACGTGGAGCGTGAGGTGTCCTAATACAAAGAAGTTGTATAAGCCGTGGACCACGAGATGACTAGAAACTCTGTATATACAACCTGTTGATACTAGGAAGACTTGCATCTCTACCTAAACGACCATTAGGTGGCACGACCTCAATCCTGAGTGTTTTATGAACTCTTGGCCTTTGAGGGCGGATTTCTTTGATTAGTATGGGTGAGAAGTGTCCAGATTGCCAACTTAACATGACCTCATTTTTGGAGACTGTCTGATCTGGGAGCTGGGATCATTCGCACAATTAGGAATTCAATCTTCATTTTCCCAGAGCAAGGATAAGAGAGAGATTGCTCCTTAAGGGCCTATTCCGGGGCTTGAATCATAGTGGCCACAGTTTCTCTTTGGAAACGAAGACTCGGTCATGAGTAAGGACTTGATTTATGTTCATTAGTGGATTATGTGGTACTCTTTAAGGAAACAGATGTTAATTAATAGAGGCATAATAGATTATTGGTCAGTTGTAACTACGAGCGATACTGTGAAGAGTTGTCGAACTGCTGATTGGGGTAAGCAATGGACACGATTAATAGTAGTCTGTTAAGAGGAGAGTTCAGTCTGTCAGTCTGTGGAATCAGTG
>NC_052358.1:35650232-35659474 GCF_009727055.1 Benincasa hispida | reverse complement strand
CGATTATTGGCTTCAGTTGTAACTTACGAGCGATCTGTGAAGGGTTGTCGAACTGCTGTTGGTAAGCATGGACACGACTAATATAGTCTTGTAAGAGGAGAGTTCATGCTGTCAGCTTCTACGTGGAGCAGTGGCCCCTGGCATATATGAACGGGATTGGCTGGATCCCGTGACTAAAGAGGTTTAGTCATGTTATTTCACGTACCGTTTGGAAGTTTCGATATCTACGGGTCCATAGGCCCCTTAGTAGCTTGGATTTATGTGAAGAAGTCAACGTTATACTATGGTGTTGATTTGAAATGTTTCAATATGACAAAAGATAATATTTTGATTATATATGATATAATCGATATTGGAATGTTATGAAGATACAACAGTGAAGGATTAAATGTAATGAGATTTACATTAAAGTACCATGAATTAAAAAAAAGAGAACTATGGTTTATATGTTTCATGAGATGAAATATTAAAACTATAGGTTATAAATATAGTATGATAAGTTGGTTATCATTTTTATTTATAATAATATTAATTATTAGATAATTAATATATTTTTTTTAATAACCAAATGTAGTGGGTGGTTATTGATCATGGTAACCGTGAGTTTAAAAGGAAATCGGTTTGCTATTTTAAAAAAAGAAGTTTTACAAAAGTTTGAAAAGAATTTGAGTTTTCTCTTCGGCGAAAAGAAACTCACGGAAGTCATCAAGTAAATACAGATTTACTAAATGACGGCTGGGCGAGCTAAATGATCATGCAGGTGCTAACTAAACGATCGTGCAGTTTTTACTAAATGATTGCATAGTTTTGCTAAACGATCGCTGGCCCAAAGTAAACGATCGTGTAGATTCGACCGAGTTAAACGATAGAGCTAAACGATCGCATAGCTTTTGCTAGATGATCGCATAGCTTTATCTAAACGATTGGGCATCGACCTATACGATAGGTCTACGACTTCTCCCACTTGCCCAGTCATGTACGCAATCGCTATTTCTTCCGTTCATCTGCCTCACACCAAGTCCGAACAAAGCCTACCCTCTGGATTCTCACATCGAGAATACCAAGGTCGCCTTGTTGGTGGTGTCAAACTCAACTCGACATCATCGAGGTTTTCTGGAGGCCATTCGTGGTGCTTTGGAGGAGTCCATTCGTGGTTTTGTAGAGGAGTTTGTGATCGAGGTGATCGTTGAGGATGAGTGCAAAGTGTCCATGCGGTGTTGCGATCGTGTAGATCAGGCACTCGTGGTTGCTGTGATCGATCAGAGTACGCATCAGAGCGTGGAGACGCTTCTACCGATGTTCGTATAGAGTTTTTCTCTTTGTACATTTATTGTTCATGCTGTAATTTCTCTGTATATTTGTATAACCACTTGTATTGAAGTTGAATGTAAATGTATTGTTGATTCATGATTGTAATTTGGAATTGTCTTGCTTCCACTACTCACAGAAATCTCGAGTGTCGATTTCCTTCAAAAGTAACGTGCGAATTTTACAAGATGTATATGAGTTATACTGATAATAACTCGGGTACATAATCTAGTGGTTTGAAATCTATTTCCATCAACCACAATAAATCACAAATCCTTTACTAATTCGGGAAATAAATATGATTTTTCAAATAAAATAGCCAAAATCCAATGATTCCAATTAAAACCGATTGATCCATGGAGATCACAATTAGACAGCAGAAATACATATAAAACAGACCATACAAGTATTTTCCACAAATCGTACATACTATAATACCATATTCATATAATATCACCTAAAATATTTGAAAATAGATCCCTCGGAGTAAAGGGCGAGACAAAAATGGATGTGAGAATGTTGTTGTCGATCACTTGAGTAGGCTTGTAGCTGACGGTGGTTCTCTCAATTCTGATGGAGACTTTTCTGACCATACACTGATGCAGGTTGACGGTATTTCTATGATTCCTTGGTATACTGACCTCCTTAATTATTTGATCACTGGTGAGTTCCCTTATGGAATGAACAAGTATAGACGAGATAAAATAAAAAGTGAGCCAAAGTATTATGTCTATGCGGAGCCTAACTTATGAAAATTAGGTGCTGATCAAGTTGTTAGAAGGTGCGTCCCTAATGACGAGTTCTTTTTTGTTTTAGAATTTTGTCATAAGCATGCATATGGTGGACACTTTAGTTCCAAAAGAACCACTAAAAAAGTCTTAGATTCTGGTTTATATTGGGATACTTTGTTTAGGGATGCATATTTTCTTTGTAAGACTTGTGAACGTTGTCAAAAGTCAGGAGGTTTGTCCCATAGGAATGAAATTCCACAAGTCCCTATTCTTTTCTATGAGAAATTTGACGTATAAGGGATAGATTTTATGAGACTGTTTCGTTAATCTTGTGGAGTATATTCTATTGGCAGTGGACTATGTTTCCAAATGGGTGGAAGCAAAGGCCATTGTTACTAATGATGCTAAAGTGGTTGTAGGGTTCTTGAAGTCTAACATTTTATGCAAATTTGGCTTCCCTAATGCAATCATCAGCGACCAAGGATCACATTTTTGCAATCGAGTCATTGTTTCCTTGTTGAAAAAGTATGGTGTACAACATCGTATTGTCACCACATACCACCCTCAGACGAATGGGCAGATGGAGGTGTCCAACAAAGAGGTCAAGGCTACTTTGGAGGAAGGAAAGATTGAAGCCTTCGAATTGACGATACTTTGTGGGCTTACAGAACTGAAGGAAATAAGACATGAGTATTTCCATGAGCAGCGGAGATCATTCCAAATTCCATTCGTATTTGAATATACATAATTACAATCAAGAAACGAAAACTTACAGGTCATGCACAATACGAAATTACAACGTGCTTAACAATGAGATCAAGGGAAAGATCATACATACCTTTGAAGACTCATCTTCAAACTCCCTCGATCATGAACGTTCATTTAGTGTCCAAAACTACAACAAACAAACGCTCAAATACTACGACCGTAACACAGCATGATCAACGGCAAACTCGAATACAACGATCTCTAAGATCACGAACCCAACGAACGGCTTCCAAAACCTCGACTCAATCGAGTTGAGTAAGACACCACCATAATGGCTACCTTGCTATGAGAATCCAGAAGTGTGGGCTCTGTGTGGACTTGGTTAGAGGAAGAGGCCGAAGGAGAGACAATCGTGTAAACAATCGAGCAAGTGGTAGATGACAAAAGTCTATCGCATAAACGAATGCTCAATCGTATAGCAAATGCTCCGCGATCGTATTGCAAATGCTCTGCGATCGTTTAGAAGACGACCAGCGGAGTGAACTATCGTGTAGTGTCACTCCATGATCGTTTAGTCTCTCTTTAGCTATCATTTATTGAATCCTATTCATTTGACAGCAAACCGTGAGTCTTTCCGAGAATTGAAAATCTCAAATCTACTAAATTTAGGAAAATATTTTTCTTTTTATCTCACGATTACCATGAAACCACCAATAACCTCTCACTCAGTTGGTTATTAGAGAAAAGGATATAATTATCCAATAATTAATATTATTATAAATATATATGATAACCAACTTACCATATTATATTTATAACCTATAGTTTTAATATTTCATCTCATGAAACATATAAACCATAATTCTTTTTCTATTACATGGTACTTAGTGTAAATCTTATTTACAATAATCCTCTACTTGATGTATCTCATACATCACACTGATCATATCATATATAATCAAATTTCCTCTTGACAATTTGAACATTTCAAATCAACACCAATAACTGATTCTCAACTTGAATCCATTGAGCTACCAAGGAGACCTTATCGATCTGTAGCCTGAAGCTCCAATGGAACGTGAATAACTGACTAAACTCTTTAGTCACGGGATCCACCATCTGTTAACTGCTAAGCACTCCACTAAAGACCGACATCTACACTCTTCTTACTAAAGATATATTTTGTGTCCATATCAACCAATCAATAGTATGATAATCCTTCACAGATCGCTCGTAAGTACAGCTAGGCCAATAACCGTTATGCTCTTGTAGTTACATCTAACTCCTTAAGTACCACTGATCTCTCTAATGAACATAAGTCACAGTTCTACTATGATTGAGTCCTCTCTTCCAAAGAGAAGCTGTGGCCACTATGTTCAAGACCCGAAATCAGCCTTTAAAGGAGCAATCTATCTACTTACCCCTGCTTTGGGGAAGGAGTGAATTCCATCTTGTGTAACTGAGTTCCCAGCCCCCAGATTAGATAAATCCTCAAAAAGGTAGGCATGTTCAGTTGGAAATCTGGCCAGTCTCACCCATATTAATCAAAGGACCGCCCTTAAAGGCAAGAGTTTCCAAAACACTCAGGATTGAGGTCATGTCACCTATGGTCGTTTAGTGGATATGTAATTCTCAAGTATCAACGGTGTTAAAGAGACTAGTCATCTCGTGGTTCGACTTATACAAACTCTTTATATAGGACACCCCCACTCACATGTCTCCACATGAATGGTCAGGATCTACCATCTGTAGCAATCTATCTACTTACCCCTACTTTGGGGAATGAGTGAATTCCATCTTGTATAGCTGAGTTCCCAGCTCCCAAATCAGACGAATCCCTAAAGTGGTAGGTTTGAGTCGGCTACCTGGTCATTCGCACCTATGCAAATCAAAGGACCACCCTCAAAGGCAGGAGTTCCTAACTCACTCAGGATTGAGGTCATATTACCTATGGTCATCCTAGTGAAGTGAAGTCTCTGTCATAAACGGCGTTATAAAACGAGATGTTAATACTTCGTGGTCAGGTCTTATACAAACTCTTTGTATAGGACGCCCCCGCTCGCATGTCCCCACATGAATGATTAGGATCAGACTATCTATAGCAAGTCACAACACTTGTAACTATTTTACAAAGTGGGTCGCATCCGTAGCATTACCAGGATAAGGTTTCCCTCCTCTATTCATATACTACAGACCAGTTTGGTTATCACTCAAGACATGATCCACTTATATGTCTCCACATACATGTTTAAGTTACATAATGACAACCAGGGATTTTAGTTTATTGGTTTGTGGTAAAGAAAATAAAACATCCAATGTTCAAAGACAATAAGTGAAGAAAATATCAAATATTATACATCACAAGCATTTGTTCAAAATGGTGTTTACAAACTACAGAACATAAGAGTTTAAGGCATCATCCCCAATAGGTCGCACCCAAACTTCACATGGGCAAAGCCTAGAAACAATACATGTACAACTCAGCAAAGCACAATGATAGCTCCACCAAGATTCCCTCTAGCACCGCGACAACAGCCGCAAGCTCTAGCCCTCACTACCTCCCATAAAAAGAGCCCTACAATAGTAGAGCTTATGAAAGAGTATATGGCCAGATATGATCCAACTCTAGGTAATTCAACGGTACAAGAAGGGCAGTTGGCTAACAAGATCTAGAGCAAACCTCCAGGGATTTTTCCTAGTAGCATGGAAGCTTCAAAACTACACGGTAAGGAGCAGTGCAAGGTCGTCACACTCTAAAGTGAACTAGAGTACGCAGGATCAAAGATACCTGGAGAACAAATGACCCCTACAACTGCAGAAAAGAAGAAAATGGATGAAAAAAACAAAAATAAGGACGAAGGCGAGAAATAGGTAGTTGTAAAGGAAAAGAATACAGTGTTGGTATATAAACCACCAATACCCTTCCCCTAGAGACTTTAGAAGGCAAACCAAGAAACAAAGTTTAAGAAGTTCATGGATA
Source organism: Benincasa hispida (assembly GCF_009727055.1). Classification (NCBI taxonomy): domain Eukaryota; kingdom Viridiplantae; phylum Streptophyta; class Magnoliopsida; order Cucurbitales; family Cucurbitaceae; genus Benincasa; species Benincasa hispida. Next base: position 35,653,747 of record NC_052358.1, on the reverse strand, counting down.
TCTTGAAGCAGTTGCATATCAACATTCTGTTAGTTGAAGCATTGGAGGAAATGCCCAACTACATGAAATTTTTAAAGGACATCTTATCCAAGAAACAAAACTGCCAAAATACGAAACAATCGCACTAACCAAGTGCTGCAGTACCTTGGTTAGCAACAAGATCCCACCAAAACTAAAAGATTAAGAAAGCTTTACTATCTCGTATCTATTGGAGGGAAAAGTTTAGGCAGAGCACTGTGTGGCTTAGGGGAAAGTATTAACTTGATGTCATATTCAGGTTTTGCTCAATTACGCATTGGGGAAGTAAAACCAACCACTGTGATCCTTCAATTAACTGATAGATCAACTACCAAACCAGTAGGGAAAATTGAAGACGTGTTGGTGAAAGTGGATAAGTTTGTGTTCTATGCAGACTTCATAATTTTGAATTACAAAGCTAATAAAAAAGTACCAATAATTTTGGGATGATCATTCTTAGCAACAGAGAGAACATTGATTGATGTGCAGAAAGAAGAATTGACCATGAGAGTCAATGATCAAAAGATTGTTTTTAATGTATTAAATGCATTAAAATTCCCTGGAGATATGGATGAATGTTCATTTATTGAAGATATATTAATGTTATACTTTAGCCGTGTATATGTTGAAACAATTTAGGTCCTATGATATGTAGAGAAAGTGAATGTGAGGAAGGATAAACCATGCTTGTTCACATGTTTAATGTGTGACAAGCAGCTTATTTGTGCCGAAAACCAAATTGTCACAACGACCTTATAACCGCGTACCATTTAAGTTATGCATGAGATTGGAAAAACCAAGGTACATTAGAAAGACAAATTAATACAATTAAAATGTATGGCTAATCTGCAGATAATATAATTCATCACTTATGAGCTTCCTATCGAATAACCATAATTGAAGACCCCATAAAAGATTGCATATCACCATTATCAATTTTGACTATCAATGTCGATACCAATTAATTATCACTATCGATATCTAACAAAGAATCAATATCGATACAAGCTATCTATATTAATATCGATTAGGTTATTAGTATCAATTTAACCTGCCTATAACAATCCAGGTAGTCTGAGGACATGCAACATTTGACAATGACTCCCATTGTCTAGATAACAACCAATTCAATACAACATCTCATACTCAAACCATCCAAGAATGCATTTGCACTTTAGATATCATGTAAATTTTCAAATGCATATACAATTGAATGTTAGATATATTTAAATAAGAATATGTTTAATTGAAGTATGGGTTATGTATGTGGATTAATAATTTATCACATTGGGTTATTTTATTAGATTGGGCCCTATTATGTGATCTAATTAATTAAGGCCCTAGATTCCTAATTGAGTATGGACTTAATGGGTACAAGCCCATTCCTAGTTAATTAGGGTTTAATGGGAACCCTAGTTGAACAAGTATATAAAGAGACCTTAGGCTATGGTCTCCAATATACCAAAACAATAAGCACTCAGTCTTTCTTGAATCCCATCTAGAGAGAGATCCCACCAAGGCATTCGGAGTTTTGGTTGAGGAAGACCATAGTCATCCATCATCATCTTGAAGCTATCATCAATTTTGCAATGGAATCTGGTATGTTATTCTTGACAATTTGACATGAATGATCCTAAGGTTTATCTATTCAATATAGATATAAAGAATTTATGCTAAAAAGTGGTATCAGAGCATGAATTTCATGTTGGATTGTTAGTTTATGCATTTTTCTATTGGCATTGTTGATTAAATTTTGGTTTCGGTAAAGAATTTAAAGAATTAAAAAAAAATGGTCGGCTTACTATAGCAGTGTTGCAAACTCATCGACGGTAGGATGGAAATCTCGGCGGTCAATTTTTTTCTTTGGCAATATGTGTTCTTGCAACCCGTATTCTTGTTGTGGTATTTGACATACCCATCACCGATTATGAATGGTGTGCTAGTAGTGGATTAAAGTGATTTTTTTTTTGGTTGATTATTTTGATTGAACGTGGTTTCCTAAAGTTTTTTTTTAAGGAAAAAAAAAAACCCTTAGTTCTATTATTGTTAAAATTAAGGATGTTCAGTTCAACATTCTTGACAAAAGTCCTCCAATATGATGAAATCCACTGGAAGAAAAAGTTAAAGACCGATCGAAGGAGTTAGGTCTTTAGTTGCTGCAAATTTTACCCATCAAGACTTTCGGTTAATGACTAACTGGAGTTACTGTTGGGCGAAGGTATCGGTTAATTACGGATTAAAGTCTTGCCGGCGGTTCTTGGTTTTAATTATCAGTTTTTTTTCTTTAATTCTTAATGGATGACTTTATGAGTTCGATTTTAAATTGGATTAATAATGGAAAAGTTAATGTTCTGTTTTTTTTTCTTTTTTTTTTTAACTGAAAAGTTATGTTAATACTTAATTGATGAATATGAGTTTCAAAAAAAAAAAAATTGAATTGTGATTGATAATTTTGGACACTGGTGGTTTTTTTTAAGGTTAAAAAAACTGATTGAATTTAGTGAATTTATTTTTTAATAGTTTGATAATATTGAATTTGTCAACTATTTGAATTAATTGCTGATTGAACTTCTTGCCCACATTTCTAAGTTTTATTGATTAATAACTTGGTGAAATTCTTGAAAAGGGTTCTTAGTTCTTGATTGATAAGTTTGTGAATTAAAATCTACAATTTGATTGTTTTTGTGATATTCACATGTTTATGTTACTTTAATTGTATTATGTGTATGCAATTATTAAGTGAATTTTGTAAAAGACTATAGCCTCTATTATCTAGATCATTTTAATTATGAATATAAGATGTAAATATTCATTAATTTATGCGGATAATTATCGGCCCAAAGGAAGATAATTATTTGGCCAAATTGTGGGTATGCATGTGGTAATAAGTATGTGGCAATTATAAGGATTGCTCATGTGAAAAAATAGTCGGTCCAAAAGAAAGGATATTTTTGACAGAGTTAATTGTCAGTACTTTGATTACTACATTAGAGTACCTTTACAGTTGGTGTTTTTTGCCCAAAGACTGGACATCAATGTTGTACTAGGTATCTTGTTAAAGGGGCCCTCCACATATGTGAAATTATTTTGTTATGTTTTAATTGTGAGCATATGTTTGTTGTTTATTGTTTCAGTTGGTCTTACTCAAATATCTGAAAATCTAAGTCAATCCATTAGTTGAATGGATCGAACTTCAAGATTTGGAAAGAAAACGTAGAGATACTTCTTGGGTGTATGGATTTGGACCTTGCATTAAGGACCGATAAACCTACTTCTACTGAGGAACAGCCAAATACGGCTAATATAGAGAAGTGGGAACAAGTCAAATCGCATGTAGTCTGATGATCATTAGGCACTCCATTTCCGGAGTCTTTTCCGGGGCCTATATCAACGGAAAGTGAAAATGCAATAAGTTCCTTGCTCAACTGAGAAATATTTTCTAAAAATAAGAAAGGGGAAGCAAGTTAGTCTTTGACTTCTTTAACATTCTATGAGGT
>NC_052358.1:35540551-35648149 GCF_009727055.1 Benincasa hispida | reverse complement strand
GTATAAGGGCAATGGAAACATAAGGGAGTACATTATGGAAATGTCCAATCTCGCAGGTAAATTAAAGGCACTTGATATCGAGATAAATGAAAATTTACTCGTGCATCTAGTACTTATCTCTCTTCCTGCACAATTCACTCAGTTTAAGATAAGCTATAATACTTAGAAGGATAAATGGAGTATTAATGACCTTATCTCACAATGTGTGCAAGAAGAAGATAGGATTAAGAGAGAAAGCATAGAAAGTGCTCATTTGGCAATAGGCTCTCGTGATAAGAAGAAAAGGAGAATTGTGGATGTTGCAGAAGGGACATCTCAACAGAATAAAAAACAAGAAACAAGCTATTGAACATCCTTGTTTAAAAGCTGAAGTCTTGCGGTAGATAAGTCTCAATCCTTGGACGTTTTCAAGTCTTTCAAAGCTGAAGTTGAATTTCAACTTGGAAAGAAAATTAAGGCTGTCAAATCTGATCGCAGTGGTGAATATTACGGTAGATATGATGGATCAGGCGAACAACATCCAGGGCCCTTTGCCAAATACCTAGAGGAATGTGGAATCGTCTCGCACTATGTCGGGCGAACCCAGCATGAATGGTGTAGCGGAAAGGCGAAATAGAACACTTAAGTATATGATAAGAAGTATGATTAGTCATCTTCTCTACCAGAATCCCTTTGGGGTGAGGCACTAAGACTGCAACATATATCCTTAATAGGGTACCTAGTAAAGCAATAGCCAAAATCCCTTATGAGTTGTGGACAGGAAAGAAGCCTAGTATTAGGCATCTTCACATATGGGGTTGTCCAGTTGAGGCTAGGCCTTATAGGCCTAATGAAAGAAAATTGGACTCAAGAACTATTAGCTACTATTTTGTTGGGTATTCTGAGCACTCTCAGGGGTTTCAAGTTTTATGATCCCACTTCTATATCATTGTTTGAGACAGGAAATGCTAGATTCCTTGAGAATGTTGAATTTGGGGGGGAAGATAACATAAGGAAAGTTGTCTTTGAAGAGGAATTGGTTTCTTTTCCTCATGTGATTATAAATGATGTTCAGGCTTATTGAACCAATTATAGAACAAGACAACATTGAAGTCCCCATTGTTGAACCTGAAGTTCAAACTCAACAACCTCAAGAAGTGTCACTAAGAAGATCTACTAGAGAGAGAAGAAGTACAATTCCAGATGATTATATTGTGTTTCTTCAAGAACATCAGGATGATGTGGGCGTATGGAAGAATGAATCCACATCAACTTCCAATAAGCTTTACAAAGTTCTTAACTCTCAAAAAGTGGATAAGTGCTATGGAAAAGGAAATAATCCATGAAAGACAATGACGTTTAGGAACTTGTCGAACCTGCCATCAGGAGTGAAACCCATAGGTTGTAAATGGATATTTAAAACCAAAAGGGAATTCCATGGCAATATCGAAAGAATATAAGGCTTCATGCTTCGTTGGCAAAAGGTTTCTCCAAAAGGAAGCCATTGATTTACAAAAGAATGACCTGATTTCTCGCCTTATCGTAGGGTTTTTCCAATGTGAACAAACTCTTTTTAGGGTAATCATGGCACTGGTAGCATCACTTTGATTTAAAAGCTAACAACACTACAGATGGATGTAAAAACTGCGTTTCTCAATGGGAACATTGATGAGACGATTTATATGGTGCAACCAGAAAATTTTGTGTCTGATAATTCAAAGTCTATGGTGTGCAAATTAAAGAAATCCATCTACGGTCTCAAGCAAGCCTCTCATCAATGGTATCACAAATTCCATGAAGTGATAACCTCATTTTGTTTTGAGGTGAACATTGTGGAAGATTGTATATATCACAAGTTTAATGGGAGTAAATCAATCTTTCTAGTGTTATATGTTAGACATACTCATAGCTAGTAATGATGTAGGTTTATTGCATGACACTAAGAGATTTCTCAAAAGAAATTTTGAGATGAAGGATCTTGGTGATGCTTCTTTTGTATTAGGAATTAAAATACTACGAGATCGTTCTCAAGGTATTTTGAGATTGTCACAAAAGAACTAAATTGAAAAGATCTTGAGTAGATTTGGCATGAAAGACTGTGCACCGGGAGATACCCCGATCGCTAAAGGTGATAAATTTCATTTAGGTCAATTCCCCAAGACCACACTCGAGATTAAGGAGATGCAGAAAGTTCCCTATGCATCGGCCATTGGAAATCTAATGTATGCTCAAGTATGTACGCGTCCAGATATTGCGTTCATAGTTGGAGTGTTAGGCAGATATTTGAGTAACCCGGGGATGGATCATTGGAAAGTAGCCAAACGGGTTATGAGGTATTTACATAGAATAAAAGATTATATGCTCACTTATCGGAAATCAGAAGTTTTGGAGATCATTGAGTATTCTGATTCTGATTATGCTGGATATCAAGATATTTTGCAATCCACTTCAGGCTATATCTTCATGTTGGCTGGAGGAGCTGTATCCTGGAAAAGGGTTAAACAAACACTTATGGCTTTTTCTACCATGGCTGCAGAGTTTATAGCATGTTATGAGGCATCCAATCATAGAATATGGTTGCGAAATTTTGTCACTGGGCTGCGGATAGTGGTTGGTATAGAAAAACCACTAAAATTATTTTGTGACAATAAGTCGGTTGTGATGTATTCCAACAACAACAGAAATAATACGAAGTCAAAGCATGTAGACGTGAAGTTTCTTGTTGTTAAAGAAAGAGTTCAGAATGGTCAAATTTTGATAAAACACATAGGAACAAACTCTATAGTGGCAGATTCATTGACTAAAGGTTTACCACCTAAAGTTTTTCGTGAGCATGTTGCTCACATGGGTGTTAGTCATTTTTCTGATTCCATGGTTTAGTGAGAGTTTGTTATTGAGGATATTCTTTGACCTTATTTTATTTATTTTCTATATAGAATAAAGTTGATGGTTTATGTTTTATTATTTGAACTTGTTTATCATGCATGTAGTTTAGCATAAAGTTTTATAGAATGATCTCATTAAGGAATTTGGACCAGTTGGAAACAGGCATGATCTAGATCACTTTGCATGTAGTTTCCATACTATCCATCCATACTTGATCAATGTCATTGAATGTATTGGAATTGGTGATCAAGGAAGGTTTAGTTACAAGGGCAGTGACGAAAGCCGCCTTGATTCTGTGCTAATACAGGAGATGGACCAGATTGAACTAAAGGGGAATTCTATTATTGAAATAACCTATTTATGTGCGCTTAAGGTTTATATGATTTAATTATATTAGGTACATAGATATAGCCCAAGTGGGAGATTGTTAGAAATATTTAAATAATAATATGTTTAATTAAAGTATGGGCTATGTATGTGGATTAATAATTTATCACATTGGGTTATTTTATTAGATTGAGCCCTATTATGTGATCTAATTAATTAAGGCCCTAGTTTATGGACTTAATAGTAGAAGCTCATTTCTAGTTAATTAGGGTTTAATGGGAATCCTAATTGAACTAGTATATAAAGAGAGCTTAGGCTATGGTCCCCGATATACCAAAACAATAAGCACTCGGTCTTTCTTGAATCCCATCTAGAGAGAGATCCCACTAAAGCCTTCAAAGTTTTGGTTGAGGAAGACCATAGTCATCCATCATCATCTTGAAGCTATCATCAATTTTGCAATGGAATCCCGGTATGTTATTCCTGACAATTTGACACGAATGATCCTAGGGTTTATCTATTCAATATAGATATAAAGAATTTATGCTAACATTGACAACATACCTCATAAATAAATCTAGACCCTGTCGTCCAAGTAATACCGATATTGGAGAAATGAACATCCTAAGAAGAAAACCTCAAACCTCAAACCAATTGAGTGATGAACAGAAACAATCCCACAAAGTAATAATCAAATCAACAAAATTGAATGAATGATCAACTAAATAATCAAAACTCAACTGCTAAACTTATTAGAGATTAAATATATTACAATGAAGGACATTTGAGCAACAAACAGTAGGAGGAAGAAAAAGGGGTCAAATGTGTAAAATGATCGAATGTTCAAAACTCTAAAAAACTATGAAGAATGATGGAGATGAAACTTTCTTTTCCATTAAATGAAATTTTTTAGTATATCTAGAGGGCTTTATAGTAATCTCCCATGTTTTATTCCATTAGCAATGTTAATGTAAACAGGTTATTGATGGAAATCAAGTTACGATTGCAAATGGCTAGATGTAAATAACATTAAAAAAAATCCAGTTTCCTTTGTGATTGAGATCCATTATAGTTGGACCAATTTTAATTACGTCTGCATGAACGTGGCCTTAATTCACCTAAAATTGCTAAGAGTTTTAGGAAATCTTTATGAATGATTTTGAAATGATTAAAATCACTTTTGTCATTTTTAAAATTTATGTGAAATATGCTTTTACTCATTCAAAATCAATTTAGGTGATATGAAATTGTATTTAAAAATATAACATTAAATATAAAATTAATTTTGTGTGATTAAGAAGCTGTCTGGCCGACCAACTTCTTAAGTTAGTGCAAACAACTCAATTTTAATAGTAAATACTATTGAAGTTTGCACATTTATTGAGTTACTCCATCTTATCTTTTTCTACTTTTCACATTTATTGAGGAACTTCCTCTTTCCCTCTAATTCTACTTTTCATATTTATCAAGTAACTTCGTCTCTTCTCTTAGTCTACTTTTCATAATTATCGAGAAACTTCATCTTATAACTCTATACCTCATACACAAACTTAATAACTCCAACATATTAACTTCAGATTTATTAACCCCATTCAATGGCCCAAATGCCCCCTAAATATGTGTTTCAGAATAATTTTGCACACAATAAAAGTGATTTAACAATTTCAAAATCACTCCCAAACATACAATTATATAGTATTGATTTACTAAAATATTGGTGTGTAAAAATCATTGAACTCATACAAATCATTGTTTTTGAATTCATATATAAAGATATGTCACTGATATAACATTTATTGACTGTAAGGACTTGATTAGATTATATGTGATCTTGGTGTAGGAAACTCGCACCCGTTCATCGTTATCGCAAGCCTCTCGTGGGCTTTATCATCTGTCTGCTTCTCTTGGCCTGATCTCACTTTTCGAACTAATGTGTGAGGAAGTTCTATACACCAATGCGGTATCGTGCGTACCACACTCTGATGTCTAAGTTAGTATAGGGAATGTATAGTTCAACTAAGCATACAAAAGTAAGACCAAGTCTCTCCTTAGGAAATTACTTACTCTTCTCATTTAGGGGTCATCAAATGCGGGCTTATTGACTAAGAAATTTCAGCCAATCATAAATTTACTTTTGTTTAATTAATGATTGATTTAAATTAGTGATTGATAAATTTGAGACCAATTACAGATTTACGTTTTCCCTAGAATTAAATTTAAAAGAAATAAAAGTTGTCAAATCAAATGTCATCACTTGCCAATCAAGCAATGTTAGTAGGTCCAGTCAAATTATGTCACGTGGCGGTTGGACCTGAAGCTAGGTTAGCTTAAGACTTACTAAAATGGATTTGGTCAAATTTAAATAAACCTATTAAAAGGTATTGGATTAAGCCCAAGAATAAATGTTGAGCTAAAAGTCTAGCAAACCCAAATTCAAGTCCATATAGGGTCAATTCCCAAAACTCTATAAACAGAAGAGACCAACCTTCACTTAGATGTTGGAGAGTCAAGAGATCCATTGAGTCATTGTCATTCACTAAGAAGAATTAAAAGCCAATTCATAAGCTTCAAAACTTGCAAGGTTCAAAGACTAGAAGCCTTCAATAAATTGATCATTTCTTCGTGATACATGTAAGTGCACACATCAAATTGTAATATAATAAAACAGTCAAGAGACCAAGTATTGTTCTCTGAAAAATTGGTTTGATTCTTCTAACTGTTAAGAGATCCTTCTAATTTTATTTAGGAGACCAGACTGTGATGATTTCTTAATTACTCTAATCCTAAAAAGCAAATTAATGATAACACTGGGGAGAAACAAGCAAAGATACGTCCTAGGATCATGGTTTCATTGGTGGATTAACTATATTGATTGTTTATGCCTTAGATTGATTTTGTGTTAATTATAAATCTAGAATTCTTATGTCTAGGTATCCTTTATCGAACTCAATCCTTTCTAATACCTAACTATAAACTCATTTTTATGGAATCAATTAATTAAATACAACAGTACAACCCTTCATTATCAATCTCTATTAATCTCCTATCATTTTCATGCATATTTGATTAACGGTCTAGCATATTAGATCTAACCTAATGTCCTCTCTCTCAAGCAAGACATCAAGTAATAATTATTCAAACATTGGCCAAGTATTCAAAAGCATTAAGAATAAATAAACAAAAACAGATTATGCAATCATCAATCCTAGAAACAATCAAATTAGTCTTGAGCTATCCAACAACAAAACCATAGATCCTAAGACACAAAATAAGTTACTCATAGTTACAGACAAATATAGACCCTTCACGATGCTTTCAAATACAAAGAAATGGAAAAAAATAAAGAGGAAAATAGATGTAAGTCGGGCTTTTGATTATCATCCTCAAATTTGAAATCACACTCCTTTGATCCCTTCAGATATCCACATCTTTGAAGCTCCAAAATTTTGTCTCCGCCCAAATATCGACTCCCAGTGGAGATCCTAGTCAATCTTTCCAAAACCTCTCAAAAATTAACAATTAAAACTCCAACTAATGCTAGATCTAGACAGAGGATAAAAAAAAAATAAAGAAAACAACTGGTCACTTGCCCAAAATGACTACCTGATCCAAAATTTTGATCTATTTACTGACAACAAGATTTATAGTAGCATTGATAAAAATCAAAGCGTCACGGTGCTTAAGGACAGCGTCGGGGCGCTCCGTCCATGCTCAACTTTTTCCTATTTTCATCAATTTGGCTTCTTTGCTTGCCCTAGGTCAATCTTTGACCTTTCTTATAGGTATTTTCGTCATTTTACACTCAAATTTTATTGTTTCAGTCTCAGTGCTTGATTTCCTACAATTAAACATAAAAAGTATCAAAGATCACAAATTAAGCATAAAACTAACTAAATTCTAAGCTTGAAGAATACACTTTTAGAGTGTGTTTCACTTCAAAACCAACAAGTTAAATATTCGATCTCCTCAAATTTAAGAAAAAAAGCTCACAAACCAATCCTAATAACTGAACGAGTCATAGGCCAATCGAATCCGATCAATAAGCCAGAAGCCAATCCAAGTCGATCAACAAGCTAAAGGACGATCAAACTCGATCAACAAGCCAAAGGTCGATCCAAATTAATCAACAAGTCAGAGATCGATCCAAAATAATCAATAAGTCTAAGATTGACAATCTAACTGAAGATCATAAAGTCCAAAGGTCAATCATCCAAGAAAATCAACTAGTCCATGGATCAATCATCTAAAAAGATCACCGAGCATATAGATGAAAGTTTAAGCATTCGGGGGGGAAAAAATCATAGGATAAAAATTAGAGACTGTAACACTACTTATACTGCAAATCAATAAATTCAAGTTCATTTCCATGAATTGAATTTTCTTGTCAAACTCTCATGTGAACAAGTTTTTTATAATGTCCTTCTTCTGACATTCACTTGTGGTTACATGTAACTTTGATGTCAAGATAGTTCCAACAAAGGTTGTAGGATGCTAAATCGGACACGACTTGGTTATTTTTCAATTGGTTGGTCGACTGGTTGGCTCGAAACCCAAAGCTTTAACTTTTTCCTTTTGGGAAATGCTTCCTCATGCCTCCTCTCAATTTTCTTTGGGCTTGGGACCACTCATGGGCTTTGGGTCTTGATTGGGATAACCCTCGACATATATATGTATGTATACACACACAATGGAACTTTAAAAATATTAATGATCAAATTAAAAAAAAAAACAAAAACATATATTTAACAACTTTTTATATATCAATTATATTACCTTGGGGTTAATAAAAATTGCCCGACCATCTAACATCTTACGAAAAAAGTTCCCTATAACAAAAAAAATACAAAACAGATCAGTATAGTGAAGTTTACTATTTTACCCTTAGAGCTAAATTAAAAAATCATAACTAATTTTGAAATCAAACCCCACCGATTTTGAAATCAAATTCTCTACTTTTTAGGGAAAAATTGAAAGAACTTACGACCCACATATAGAATATAGGCCAAATTGCCAATTAATGAAGACTTTATACTATATTATTCATCAAAAGGAAAAAGAAAAAGAAAAAAATGGAAAAAATAACACGTTTAAGTTTTTACGTTATAAAACTAGCTTTTTAAAATAAATAAAAAAAACTAATAAAAATAGTTTTTATTAGTCTATCTCGGACGAGATCGACCACGAGATTTTAGTTTAAAAAAATCAATTTTTTCCAACTTATCCATTGTTTGGGGCTTTCTCGTCTCACCAGATTATACACTAAGATTATGTGCATCTCGATGTTAATCTCAGACAATAACACCGATATTTTATAAATTTAAACTTTTTCGGTAAAATCTCGAGCATAATTAACACTAAGATTCTATGTATTTGAGCTCTCGATGAAATCCCGAGCATAATTAATAGCGAAATTCGTATATTTGAGTTTTCTTGGTAGAATCTCGGACAAGATTAACACCGAGATTCAATATATACCCTAGTATAATTTTACCCAATTTTTCGAAAATTTTAATATTTTAAAAAATTTAAAAATATTGAATCAATTTGGAAAATCTATTTTGATAATTGAAAAACCTATTTGGAATTTTGGAAATTCATATAATTATGAAAACATAAATTATGCTAAAGATTTGAAAAATTACATAATAATCTGATACAATATTTAGTAAACATAATCGAGTTTGGAGAAAATTTGAAAATAATATAAGATTTGGTGTAAGATTTTGGAAGATTATATAAAAGAATAAAAAATCTTGGTGTGTAATCAGATCAGATGTATTGAAGAGACCCAAAACAATTGATAATATAGAAAAAGTTGATTTTTTATCTGGTCGTACGATATGGTCTAAGAAAAATTATTTTACAAATTTTCAAAAATTATACTAATTTTATTAGGTGAACACGTAAACATACTATTTTGGATGTTTTTCGAAAAAAAAAAAAGAAAAAAAGAAAAAAAGAAAAAAAAGAAAAGTAAAGAAGTGGTTTAATGCGTAAGGTTGTCTTTGTACGTTGTAATTTGAAAGGCGTTGTGGCTCTTTTGTGGTTGGTGAAAGTCAATGTTGCTTGCACCAAAAGCACTTCCATTTACTAATAGTTTATAAGACACATTTGTCTTCTCTAGTCCCAACAAAAAAAAGAAAGAAATCCTTTCTTCACAAAAATAATCGACAATTTTTTTGTACCGATGACTTTAAATTTTTTTTTTTTTTTTTAAAAAAGAAATTTGATCCACTTTTTTTTTTTCCAAAATAAAGTTTTCTAGCTCTTTCTGAGCGTCAATGAACTATTTTTTTTTCTTATGTTGTTCTTGTTGTAGTTTTAGATCACCTTTTCACGTTTGTTCTAATTCTAGATCACTTCCTCGCTCTTGCTCTAATACTGGTTCACTTTCTTGCTCTTCTCATCTACACTTGATTCGTTTAGCATCTAGAAAAAACTTAGTTACTATTGTTAAATGATACATAATTAAATTTATCTTTACCAATTAGTTTAAACTTTTAGATCAATCGGTGATTTAAGATAGTATTAGAGCAGTTGGTCTAGGGAGATCCAGTGTTCAAGCTTCTGTAATCGTTTCCTCCCCAATTAATTAATTTGCACTTGTTTGACTCTTATTCATATTTATCTTCACTTACGAGCTTAAACTTTTGGGTCAATCGATGATTTAAAAATTAACACCAACGGCGTGATACAACTTCGATCATTGTCATCGTTAGAGACAAAATACAAGGAGCATTATCCTTATTGAAAATGAAATATAACAAAAGAATCTAGAGAAAAAAGACAAGAAAGAGATTTAGGAGAAAAAAAGAAGGAAGAAAATGAATTTTTTTAAAAAAAGTTATACTTTATTTTGAAAAAAAACAGGTCAATTAACGTTTGGCTCAATTGTTTAGGTCAAAGTATCATATTATTCCGAAATAATTCAACCAAACCATTTGATTAGCACATCATTGAGACTGAAGACTGATAGAAAGTTTAATTAAGATTGAATAACGTAATGGATTGCTTGCTTTTTCCTCTCTGCAGTCTGCAATGCACAGAAAGTTGGGTCGATGCATTTTTAAGAAACCTAAATGGCTTTGGAAATGGGACACCAAGAAGAAGAGTAGCGTTTAAGCCAAAACCCTATGGGATTCTCTCTCTAGGTCATAATTTCAGTTCCCAAACTCCAAAACACTATTCATTATTCTACTATTTTACTTTTTACCAACTTAGGACTTGAATTCATTTAGGATCTTGGTCAACAAAATACATTATTGTGTTCTACTTTTTCTTTTCGATTTTTTGTTCTTGAAATGTTTAACACCCACGTTGAAAAATGAGAAGGAAACAAGCATAAATCGTGATGAAATAGAGCCTTACTTTGTAGTTTTGTATGTTAAGTACCATTTTTGTTAGATGATATGATATTAAGAGTGTGTTTGGATTAACTTTTCAAATGTTTATTTTGGAAAAATTTGATGTGTTTGACAACCACTCAAAATAACTTTTAAAACATATTTAAAATTCATCAAAAGAGCTTAAATAAAAATGATTTTTTTTAAATCAAAATATTTTTGTCTCTAGTCAATCTAAACGGACTCTAAATTTATTTTCATCCACCAACTTAAACATTTTAGGTCAATCGATGATTTAATATGATATCATAGTAAGTGATCCAAGGAGCTTATGTGTTCAAACCTGTTATATTTCCTTCCCAATTAATATTGATTTGTTGAGTCTTTTACATATTTCTAGCCCACAAATAAAAGAGAGTGTTAGATAATATGATATTAAATTTATCTTTATCTATCCGTTTATGTTTTTAGGTCAATAAATGATTTTCGAATTTTCTCCAGAAGTGGTTTTTGAACATAATTGAGTGTGTTGGTTTTTGAAATTGTATAGGGAAAAGGTGAAAAAAGCAATATAAAGAGGGTTATAATTGTGCTGAAGTTTCATTGTCTCAATGGAAAGTGTTGAGGGAAAAATAGTCTTTTGCAGATGAGGAAATGCCTCAAAGCATGAGGATAACAACAGAGGAAAAGGACTCCACATTTGAGATATATATTTTGACAAGAACTAAAGAGTGCAAAAAGATGCAAATCATAACCAAAAAAGAAAGAAAAAGCTTTCTTCTTTTTCTTTTCTTCAATTTTCATTTCTGTCACTGTACACAACCCAACATTTGAATCTACAATGAAAAACAAACAGCACTAATCACCCTCAGTTTCTACCTGAAGAAGGAAAAGAATGTCCTCACTTTGTACAATACAAACAACAATATTTCAGATTAGAAATGATACTATGAACAAAGCCAGGGCAAAGATTTCAGCTGACTATGACTTGTTACTTTAGATTTCATAACTTTTGTCATTTGAGTTTGCATTTTCTTACACACACGCTCTAATTCCATCACTCTCCATTGAATTCCTTGTATATGTGCTTTCAGTTTCTCATTTTCTTCTGGAAAATCAAGCTTTTCATCGAGTTTACAAGGCAAACTGGTGATGGATGTAGGGCTGTTAGCTGTTTGAAGTAAGCTTTTGAGCTTGAGCTGCTCAGAAATAAGGGCTTGTATGGAAGATGTGGATGGAAATCTTATACTTTTTGAAAGATTTATGCAAGTTTCTGCTGAGAGCTTCTCATAATTCAGTGCACAACACATTTTAACCTTTTCTTCTTCTGACATTTCTGTATGAACCTGTAACCAACATCATTTCAGTCCCATATATTCCAAAATTATGGATTCAAAGCCTAACTAAACTCCCAGGTTATATTATCAATTCAAAGATAAAAAAGGTTGAAACACTTCAAAAGATACAAACCAAAAAAAAAAGGTATATATTGATTCGAGTTATTACCTCTATATACATATCCATGGCACGGTACATATCATCGTGGGAGCTTCGAGCATTATCTGGCAGGGCTTTGGCAAGGGCTAGAAACTTTGAAGGCTTTAAACAAGGGTCAGGAGCTACTTCTGCCATGTACAAATCCATTAATCTAGCTACTCTTCTTAATGGTATTGGAGATGTTCGATTCGTTTTTTCAAGCAAAAATGCTTTGACAAATCTTAGAACAAGATTCACATCATATAAATAGTTCATCCCAGATGGAGATGGAAGTAGTAAATTGTCCAACGATCCTTGATCCAACCGTGCACCGATCATCCTCTCCAACTTATTTCGAATACATTTTTCTATGTTCAATCCCAAAGCAACTCGAAGAATGCTGAAAAGGCTTTTGCAGGAAACAGAATTGTGCTCAAGAGTATAAAGCATTTCGACTACAACCTCAACAATCTTAAGCTTTTCATCTCTTGTAGCATTCGAAGACTTCGATTTCTGGTAATAAATAAGAAACCTACCAATGACAACTTCATCAAAATTTCGTTTAAGCAACAATTGCAGTATCATTTTAACAAAGTCAGGAGAGAAGATTAAAAGTTCTTCAAACCACCATAATCCATTAGAGAACCCTGTCTTTAAGCTTTCAGTGCTCTTTGTATCACACGAAAACCGTAATGCTGAGCTATCGGGCGAGGAGGTAGATGGACAAGAATTTGCTTCCACAGCTAAATTCAGCCTTCCAACAACAGAATCTAAGCATTTCTCAAGCAGAATTGAAGGGTTAAGAGACAAATCTTGACATTGTTTCAAAGCATTCAAAACCTCAGACCAAGTCCACTCGCTGATATCTTCAAGGTATTTCTCTGTTTGTTCTTGTAAATTTTGGGTGCCTGAGATTGAACTGTTCATCTCCATGAATTTTGCTGCAGAATACAAAAGAGGGACATTTGAAGTACTGATTTTAACATTTCCGTTGTTGTAACAGAACTTCAAGACCAACTCAAATCCCTCTGCCCCTCCAGGAAAATCCTGGAATATCAACTTCATATTTCTTAAAGTAGCCTTTGATTTACCAAATAACTTGCTCAACCTGCCAGAGTATGAAGCTACAGTTTTCTACAGAAGTAGCCCAAGGAAACAAAAAACAGAAGAAATCAACACAAAATTAATGCAAAATGACAAAATCGACCAGAAAACATCTCCATTATCCACTAAATACTCCAGAGAAAAGGTAAAACACATAGTAACAAAAATTATTATAAAAAAAAAAAAAAAAAAGAATCGTGAAGACCAGAATCAACAGGGTAAAGTAAAACCGTAGAAATGATGCAAAATTTCACAAATGCAGAGAAAAAGAACCAAAAGGGATGAAAAAGGAGCAACAAATTTACCTTATCCACCATAAAAATCTCTTCGCCATTGACATCCACTTCAAGATTGCAGCAGATTTCCATTGCCCAAAACAAAGAAAAACTCAACAGTACCCCTAAAAAGCTTACAACAAAAAATGGGTCGTTTCGAAATTGAGTTGTTTGGAATTTGGTTTTGTTGTAGCCCCAAAAAGAGGAGTGAAGAAGAAGAAGAACAGAGTGCGTTTATTCTGAAAAGAAAGAAGAAGACAAGCAGTAGAAGAAAATGGGGGTTTCAGTAATCAACAACTTCACTGCAAAATGATTCTAAAACTGAGATATATGATCAAAAAGATTCTCAAAGCCGCTGGAAGAAACAAGCAGTAGAAAATGGAAATACAACAACCAAGTCAATTATATATTATACAAACTCCAAGAGAGAGGAGTGCAAGTTAAGTGTGACCACTGACATTCCTGCCCAAAATAAAAAACAATAAATCTTTAGCAAAAAAAGTAGTTAATAATAAACTCCCAATGTCCAGACCCAGAAGAAAAATAAACAACAATTAACTTTAGAAATAAATAGATATTGATTTTGTAGGGTACAGTGCCCTACCCTCAACTCCCAACTGGGTTTGTTCCCTATTATATATCCATGGCTAAAAGTCTCTAGATGATTAGCCATGTTTCATTGGCAATTTTCAATAAATACACAAATTTTTTGTTCTAAATCTTAAATTTTAAAGTGCAAAATTATATTAATAAAGATAATAATATTTTGAAATTTTGTATCTCATGTTATAGACTCATTTTTCAAAAAAGAAAATTAAAATTTGTTTTATGTAATATATTATAAATGATATAATTTTACAAATTTATAAGAATAATTGGTTTAAATGGTAAAATTATTAAAAATATTTTTAAATATGATAAAATGTCAATATTTATAAGTGATAGATACTCATTGATATCTATCAATATTAGTGATTGATAGAGATAGATATTAATAGTAACGTTTTACTATATTTGTAAATAAATTGACTCATTTTCTTATATTTGCCAATAGCCTAAATAATAGTTATACAAACATTTTTAACCTAAAATGTGTTCATAAATAAATTAATAATTATTTATTGTCATTAATATTTAATGGGTAACTACAATTAGTTTTATGATCCAAATTAGTTTCAAATACATTTTAAATAATTGTTTAAATTGGAGTCTAATTTATGAATCTGTTACCAAATATATACTTGAAAACATAAAATACAGGTATATTTTTATTGAATCCTTTATTATTAAATTTTTGTTAAGATTCCCTACATAGAACCTAAATTTTGAATGTTGTATCCATTAAAAAGTGTGGAATATATTTTAAAATTTTAATTTGGTGTCTAAAACTTTTTGGTATATTCAAAAAGGTTTTAGATTAACTAATATATTCGACAAAATAAAATTTTATGTCCAAAAACTTTATACTTTCAATTTAGTGTCTAGTAAATGTGTGAGTTTTAAGAAACGTCCAATAAATCTGAACTCTATAAAACACAAATTTTTAATTTGAGAGATTTATTGGACACAATTTTGAAAGTTTAAAAGTTTATTAGTCACATTTTTAGAATTTAAAAAATAAATAGATACAAAATTAAAGTAACCTCTAGACTTTTTCTTAAAGGTGAGAGAATACAAACTTAAAAGTTATTGAGACTAAATTTATAATTTAACCTATATACAAAAACCTTGTCATTTTATCCTAGAAAATGACTATATTTGCACATATAGATTGAAAGTCTAAAGTTTAAAGACTTACTAGATAAAATTTTAAGTATAAAAAATAAATACACAAAATTATAATAACTCGGACGTTCTCTTTAAATTGAGAGAATATAGACACAAACTAAAAAGTGGTTGTCAAAATGAGTTTGCTTCCTCTCTAGACGTCAGAGGTTCAAATTCTCATCCCGTAATTATTGAACTAAAAAAACAAATATTGTTGAGAGACTAGACTTATAATTTAACCTATATATAGAATCATGTCGTTTGTTCAATCGAGTCCATAAAATGACTAGATTGCCCTTGTATATATGGATTGGATCCCAACACAATAGCAATAATCCCAAATCACAAGATAGATCTGGAAGTGGGGAGGATTTATATATTCCCATCTGTTCTGCTCTTGGCATTTATGATCTTTTATTTTTGAACATTCAAGTTCGTTTCTGTCGCTCTCATAAAAATTGTCACCCTTTTTTGGACCCCATGGAATAATACACTACAAAGTTTCTGGTGGAGAAATCATGTAAAATGGGAAATTGTAGGAAATAAAGTTGACGGATTTATATATATATATATATATTAAAATAATTAGTAATTTAGTATAAGATAAGAGAAGATTACACCTAATAGAAACAAGTAATGACCACATGAAATGGAGACAGAGACAGCCAAATTGGGAATTCATGGACGGTTGGTTGGGTTCATGTACTGTTGAGCCCAGCGAGAGCCACGTGACATTCTAAATTACGCTTTTATCCCCATCCCACCTCTCTATTTTCACTTTTCCCATTTCGAACTAGGACTTTTAATTATACTCTAATCAAAAGAAATATATATATATAATCATGTATATCAAAGATATTTAGAAAAACAAAATGAGAAAAATTTGTTGTGACTATGGTATTAAATTTTATCGATACGGGCGACATATCTATCGATATTCTCACATTTGCATGGCTTCGACATTAAAATGAATGGTGTGTTTAATGCATACACAAACCGCAGAACGTTAACAACAAGAATCATAGTCAAGTTGGACTTCCACGTAGAGTAATTTTTGTCGGTAAATTTTCATTTTTAAGCAGTGCAATTATTGAAGAAGACGTAGCTGAAAATAAAAACAAACATTAACTGTATTCGTTATCTTTACCTTAACCCTTAACACAAGTAAACAATAATAAACTATCCAATCAATTTAGCAAAAACAAGCAATCATAGAACCCTAATAAATTTTTTATTTAGTTTTTGCAACGATGTTTTAGGGGTTTAGAGCAACAATAACCGAAGGGTGATCAGCCACACCTCCTCTGAAATGAGACAACTCTTAGCAAATTCTAATATCAGAATAACTCATATTCCTATAGACATTATCCACCGTTGTTCAGTCAAAGATTCGTTAACTCTTAACTCATCCTCGTAAACATAACTCTCTCACTTTTAGATCCCAATGGTACGCACCAACACGCTATCGTTAGGAAAGACAACTGTTGATAATTAACCTAAGTGACCTTATCTTTTTAGGAAGTTCACTATGTTCCGAATCCTATGATCAGACCCTCCGAATGAATAGTTGCTTCAGGACAACATGCAAGTGGGTCATGAAAATCTCACAGTGTCATTGATAACTTGTAGAAATATAAGTTATTATCTCTCGAAAGTTGGAACAATCAGGATTCTTAATGATAAAAACTCATTTATCTTAAAGGAAAACACATGGAATTCTTCAAACATTACTAGCCTTTATATATATATAAAAAAAAAAAAAAAAAAAAGCCTTTTTGATAAAACTGTGTCACTAACGCATCTCATGGCAGGATTTTAATTAAATTTGCTAAGTGTCGCCGGCTCAACTAACGCAAAGGCATGCGTCTGAAGTATTCCAATGCAGAGAAGATAAATTGGTTCATGTTGTTCCTGTCAAATCACCACTTGCAAGTATGGGTATCTAAATGTTGGCATCTGAAAAGCAACTGAAATGACAGATGGCTGACCAGGGCATGGAAATTAATGTTGTCATGTCACAAGTTGTTGAGAGAGAACACCTATAAATAGAAGACTTGCAACCAAAGAAAGTAGCATAACATAGTTAGAGCATTTTAGAGCTTAGATTATAGTTGTTTTGCTGCTGCAAGAACATGGGAGGAAAAGAACCATTGTCATTGTTGATCAAGTAGAATTGAAGAGAACCAAGCTCGAGAGAGAACTTTTCTTAATTTCTTTAATGAGTTGGTTGAACACACATTAAGATCAAGCCAAAGAGGACAAGAGATTGAACTCTGTAGCTTAACTATTTTCTTTTTACTTTATTTCCATTCATCTTATCATGCGGTTAAGTGTTGCTATTGTAAAGACAATTTCGTTTTTAAAAAAATCGTGCATTTAATCCATCATTTTTGCCTCTGCTTATAATGTACTGTGTTAAATGCGTTTGTGACTTTGTACATGCTAAAATTCTAAAGCTTTAATCATTGTGATTTCATCTGGTTGAAGCTATCTCAGCTAAAACCATTTGAGAGAATATGATAGCTAGAATGCATCAAGTCAGAACGCACAGTAGCTTTAAAGATAAAAATACTTGTGCTTCACTACTTTCCGTAACCGACGCATGCACCCTAGAAATATGAACATGTGACATTCGCATTGAGAAATATTGAATAATTAGATAAACAGAAACTCAACGCATTGACATACATTTGGGTTGTAAACAAGCATCTCTCATCTTCATCCCTACCCACACTCTTACGTGTTCATCTTACTTGGATCAGCGCATTCTCCTATCACTTAGCACCATTCTTTCATTAAACCTTATATTTCACTTGAACTCTTGTTTCTTCTTGTATACATGCAGTAACAATAGTGTAGATAAAAATTTTCCAGCATTTATTGAGAACCCTTCTACATTTGTTGCAATGCATGGCCTATGTTAGTCTAACCTAAATCTCTGTGTTCGATCCTGGACTTACCAGAAACCTGAATTAGATTTTTACTTGGATCCAACTCAGGAAAAGCTTGTACGCATTAGCGAGAGAGTGTAACGCATCACCCAATCTTCTCACCTAGAGAAGTCATTCACCACTCATCTTCATTTACATAAATCTTTTCTTCCATCCTCATTTATAATATACTCCTAGCGCACATCACGAAATCACGAATAGTGACCTAGGGGTGGAGAGCGAAGGATACGTTGACACGCGTCCCGCTCCCACTTACTACAGACACTTTCCCCATTCACCTTGTTATTGACTCATGCAAACACTTTTTAAATGGAGGTCGAGTCCAAAGCGACACAAAGCCAAGCATGGATTTCACGTTGTGAACATACAGGGACATAGGAGCAAAACTTGATATAAATATCTCGTTTTGTACTTTTCTTCCCACTAAAATTTCCTACCGTATTTTGGGGTTATTTAACTTAGATAAATCTGGTTAAGTCAAACTATCTAAGTCTATGCCTATTATAACTCTTTATAATAAGGTCTTTTTCCTACGTTTTTGGTAAATTAAACTCCTTTAACTAACCTAGTGACATTGCATGCTAACATTAAATTATGATTAATTCAACTAAGTTCCAGGTCAGTTCCCAGGTAGGAGGTGTTCCATAAACTGTCAACTTAAATACCTTCATCCTAGACAGAACTTTACTGGTAGAGTTCCCTTATAATCATAGTAATGTGTTTCCTACTTAGTTCATTAAAACTATTTTAACACTAAGTAAGAAATAATTCTAATCCTATTAGAGTTAAAGTGATCTTAGGACTAATTAATTTTAAACAGTTTAAAAATAATTAATTATCCTATGATCCTATGTTTACATGCAATTCTTGATTATAGATTGAAGGTTCTAATCACTAATTTTAAAACATTTTCAAATTTTAATGACTAGTCTATAATCATGCTCTCTATGGTTTAATTTAGTTAACAATCATATTCTAGTTAATTAAATAATCCATACTTTATGCATTGCATGAAAAATATAATATTTATATTTATACTATGGATGTTTCATTCTCAATGCACCTTTGATTTTCATAATTTTATTAACATCACACTTTATATTAAAGCCAATCATGAAGATCAAATAAGCATGCTCAAGATATTCAATTAAATATAACTTTTATATTTAAACTAAGTAATGTCATGCTTCATGCTTTATTAATTTCATTAGTTTAAGATAACAATTACATTAAATAACTCATGAGATTAATTATAAATTATGCATTAATACCATACATTATAACGCTTATAATATATTAAAATGCATGAACATGCTTAACCTATAGTGAGATTTATCTAAATGACATCCGTAAAACATTTAAATAGCAAATGAACCGGTAATTTTGGACCCTAGAATAAAATAAAGCAATTAAATTACAATAATTACGCTAATTTATCCTAAAATAAGCTTCTGCCGCTCTAGGACTGGACCAAACCAACTCGAACTGCTTCGAACCGAACCCCAAATATGCGAACCAAACCAAAGTAGCACAGATCCGTACCCAACCACTTGAACTGGACTGAACCAGCTTGAACTGGATCCAACATCTTGAACCAGGTCTATGCTGACGTCAGCATGACATCAACCCTTCTGTTGACGTTAGTGTTTTTTTCTTTTTTTTTTTTTTTTCAATTTCTCAACCTCTGTTCATCGGTTTGTAGAATTGGTCTTGATCTTCATCGCCAAGGATCCTAATTCTAAACATGGACTTACAAAGATTTTATTTACATAATTAAAACGCCTAAAAGTCCAAGGGCCTTTACAATGGATCAAATAAAAAACATGTAAATCTAAGGCCAAAAATACCGTAAACATTCATTGTAATAAACATTCACAATGCAATTAATTCGACCAAAACCATGTGCAAATGTCAAAATCCTAATTAATATATGAGAATACTCCGATACCAGTTGTAGGGATGAAACCCCTATCGCATAAGAAAGCACACAACCAAAACTCATTATTAATTTGGGATTTCTGAAAGACATGGACCAAAGAAAAAACAAAGTTTAGTCTATTGTAAAATTAGAGCATAGGTTAAACATGCTTAAAAATAACAGAAAATGGATAGAAAACCTTTACTTTTGTAGAACCAAGTGAGAATCCAATTCTCCAATTGGGATTTTAGAACACCACCAAAAGAGCAACCTTATTATCCTCTGAAACATTTGTTAATTTTTGGTTTGTGGAAACCAATTGAATTGGAAAAAAGAAAAGGAGAATGAGAAATTTTCTTTGAGAGAAGTAAAAAGGTCAAAGTTGTTATGTGTAGGATTTTTCTCTTTTTTTATATGATCAAAACTAATATTTTTTTTTTTTTATCAATCGAGATATAGAGGAAGAGAAATGTGGAACCACCTACATTTTTAGATAACTCCCTAGGTGAGAATTATCTAATTAATTTAATTAATTAATCATTAATTAATCATTAATTAAATCTAATTTAATTATTGATTTCATTTAAATCATATTAAATGAAACATCTCTCACATAGTCTATAGTTTTAATTCAATTAATTTAAATAAATCAAATTAAATTAAATAATTACTTAATTCTCCAATTAAATTAGGAAAATTCTTATAAATAGAAACATCCAAAAAATATTTACATTTTATAGCAAAAAGTTCCAAAAATGCTTTGTACTTTTGAAACTTTTTGCTATAAAGTGTAAATATTTTAAAATATTTTTTATATTTAAAAAGGCCCCATTAAATTATCTCCAAATTAAATATCAAATATTTAATTTGGCTTACATTTGAATCATATTCAATTTTATTTCTCTCATAAGCTATAGTTCTAATGTGCATCAAATATACATTAATTGTAACAAATGGTTTCAATATGAATCCAATTCATTAATACTCCTTCAAATATTTAATTCTCCCATAAATTAATTTTGAATCATATCCAAAAATAAATTTTATCATAAAGTTTAATTCAAATATAAACTTTATACTTTAATATATCATTATACACTAAATTATTTCCCTAAGTGAATTTGAATATTTCAAACTTTATTCAAAGTGTAGTTACCTCAATTCCCTTTACGAGCTAGGAAGAGGACCTCATGGGCCTACAAATCAGAAGCTCCAATGATATGAGATTAGTTGGCTAAACTCATTAACCAATTAAATAATATTCGTTAACTGTGGGTACACTCCATTAAAGACGCAGAGTTGCACTCTTCCTACTGCTGATATATTTCTGTGTCCACGAATATAGACCAATGACAACAAGTTAATCCTTTACGAGTGTCCGTAACACCAATTGGGTCAAATTACTATTTTACCCCTGGGTTACCTTTGTATCCTTAAGTCTCGAAGACACTACTTAAAGGAACATTCATCTACTTATCCTAAATTCGGGAATGAGTGAATTTCATCTCATTAAATTATGATCCCAACTCCTCATTTGGTCTTGTCCCCAAAATGGTAGGCGTATTAAGTCGGCAAGCTGGCCACTCTCACCAATACAAATAAAAGGAGAATCCCTCATGAACAGAAGTTCATAACTCACTTAGGATTAAGACCAAATTGCCTAGGTCATCCTAGTGAAATGGAAACCTAGCTAGTCAACAGAATTATATCTAGTGATTACTGTTTTGTGGTCCGGTCTTATGTAAACTCATTGCATAGAATACCCTCACTCGCATGTCCCCTACATGCATTGGATCATTGTATTTGTATCTGGGTCATATCCATAGTGTCACTAGGATAAGTCAAATGTTACATTTACTATCTACAAGTATTAGGGCATAAAACCCAACAGTTCATTTGTGCAAAGCTTGCTTAGTTTAGTCGATTTGCCACCGTCACTTTGCCACCATTCTCGATACTGGTTTTTCGTCTGCCACCAGCCACCAATCTCGGATCATCTGCCACCAGCATCAGTTCTGTCTTTCGTCCACCATTGACCAACAGATCCTAATCTACCACCGTCGATCTGTTCTCTATCACTATCAACTAGCTGATACACCGCGCGTGCTTCCAGCCTCGCCCTCTGTCTTCCATCTCGGTTGCCCAGCTCCGTTGTCACAAAGAGCCGAGGGCTCTTCATCGTATCACTCACTCTATGTTCGTTGTCTCGCTTGCCTAGCTCTATGTCCACCGTGTCTCTGTCGGAGATCTCCACCGCATGAGAGCCCAACTCAATGACGATCATAGACAAACAACGGAGATAAAAAAAAAAAAGTGCACAGATCTGAGCCAATAACCCTAAGTTGATCTACGTAGTGCTAAGTCACATCAACTAAGCCAAACATCTGCGTCGAGCCAAACTGAGTCAATCCCATTAAGCCAAGTCGAGCCCCTTTTTTCTTTCTCTCCCCAATTGAGCCAAGCTCCCCTTACCGCCAAGCCGTATGGAGAAAGATCATGTATTTCGCCCTATTAATACTGTTCTTGATGGGACGAATTATCTTACTTGGGCTCATCAAATGAAGAGTTTTCTAATTGGGCATAAGCTATAGTGTATTGTCATCGATGATAGTCCTCGACCAATCAGGTTATCTACTAAGGATGATAATAAATTTGTTGAACGATTAGAGGATTAGGATACTAAAAATCATCAGATCATCATTTGGCTCGAGAATACATCTATACCTACCATTTATATTCAGTTTAATACATTTGATGATGCTAAGAGTTTATGGGATTTCCTGTCTACGAGTTTTCGGTCTGTTGGTTTAGTTCATTATTATCAACTGCACAACACTTTTGTTAGTCTTACTCGGGAGGTTGGTCAATCCATTAATGACTATTTGGCCATACTTCAGCCAATTTGGACACAATTAGATCAAGCTAAAATCAGTGTTGATCATCTTCATCTTGTTAAGATTCTTATGGGGCTTCATCCAGAATACGAGTCTATCCGTGTTGTTTTGCTACACTGTAGTCCCCTTTCATCATTGGACTCGAAAATACAAGAAATCTCGTTTGATGAAAAATGCCTCGACATCGCTTCTTCCAAGTAATCTGAGGTTGTCCTCGGTAGCATTCATTTTCCTAGTAATTCTAGAGCTTTCTTCTGCAAAAGTTGTAAGCTCACTGGGCACAAAATTATTGACTTCCTGAAAGTTGAGTGCAGATACTGTCACAAGCGTGACCATATCCTCGAAAATTTGTCATTCGACCACTTCGACCTCAGGGACATTTTTAAAGTTAAGACATCTTAAACCTAGCTCTGCCTTTGTTGTGGCTGCTACCTCCTCTGTTAGGCTTTAACCTTTTCTATCTACCTTTCAAATGAATGACTTACAAGATTTGCTTAAACAGGTGATTTTATCCAATTCCTCTACTCTTGCGATTTCCTTAGGTAATTGATGGCTCTTTGATTCCACTTGTTGTAACCATATGACTTTTGATTTTTCTTTTCTAACTACACCCACTCCTACCAAATCTCTTCCTCCTATTTATGCTGCTAGTGGTAATTGTATGACCATATCCCATTTTGGCTCCGTTGACACCCCACACAATTTTCCAATACTTATTATGTTCCAAATCTGACCTTAAATCCTGCCTCAGTCAGAAAGTTGTGTGATCTTGGCTTAACTATTTTTTTTCTTCTACTGGGTGTCAGGTCAGGATCCATAAATGGGATAGACAGTTGGTGGGGGTCACAAAGTGGGAATATTGTTTGAGCTCACATCACTTCAGTTGCCTACTTGTTCTTTTTCTACTCATGTCATTGACTCTGCTATGTATCAATGGTGCCTTGCTCATGTTTTTTCTGACAAACTCCATCATTTAATTTCTATTAAAAATTTGAATAATGTTTCCAAGTTTATTCCTTTTGATTGTGTGAATTTCAAACTTGCTAAACAACATGTATTATCCTTTTCCTAGTCTCTTGATTTAATTCACTCTGAAATTTGGGGTCCTGCTCCTACTTCTACTGTCACTGGATATCGCTATTTTCTTCTATTAATTGATGATTACTCTTCGTTTACCTAGATATATTTTCTTAAACACTATTCTCCCTTGTCTCAAATATATATTGACTTTGCTAATATAGTTCACACCCAGTTCTCCCATACAATCAAAGCTCTTTGTACAGATAACGCCTTGAAGTATGGGACTCCATTCGTCTTTCTTTTCTCACTCAGCAAGACACTTTTGTTCAACGCTCTTGTCTGTCTCATGTTCTGCAAATTTTGGGGAGAGACCACTCTTACTTTTGTCTACATAATTAATCGTCTTCCTTTGTCTGTCCTTCACAATGTTTCTCTGTTTGAACGATTATATGGTACTTCTTCTGATTACTCTAATCTCTAGATCTTTGGTCGTGTAGGTTTTGTTCTTCTTCATTCATATGAACATGCAAAATTAGAACCGTGTGTACGTCTCTGTTGTTTCCTTGGCTACAGAACTGAGCACAAAGATTTTCATTATTGGGATCCTTTTTCTAACAGATACGCATCTCTCACCATGTCACTTTCTATGAGCACACAATGTTCTCTAGTCTCTCGACCTTTCATGCTTTGCTTTCAGGTTCTCATCTCTTTCTTCCTGATGGTTTCATTGATCCTTTTCCTTCATTTGTATCTTCTCATGATACTGAGCTTAAGCAATCTACGCCCATCTCTGCTGATCCTGATCCGTCATCTGTCTCATCTGTGGAGTCTGAACCTGCTCCTGACCCTACTTCTCCTATTTGACGCTTCACTCAGGTAAGGGAACCTCCCACTTATCTTCGAGACTTTCCCTATTTTTCCACTATCTGTTCCTTGGTTGAACCTAGCTCTTTTTATGAGACGAATACTAAACTTCTATGGTAGCAAGCATGAGTGACAAACTCTAGGCTTTAGACAAGATGCACACATGGGACTATGTTGACTTGCTTCCTGGTAATAAACCCATTGGTTGCAAGTGGGTCTACAAGATCAAGACTCGTTCTGATGGTTCTCTTGAACTTTGTAAAGCTCGGCTGGCGGCAAAAGAGTACCCTTAGGAATATGGAATCCATTATGAAGAGACCTTTGCACCTGTGACCTGGATGACATCCGTTCAAAGAGTCTTAGCCGTTGCTATAGCCAAACAGTGGCCTCTTTTTCAAATGGATGTCAAGAATACTTTCCTTAACGGGGCCTTATCTGAGGAAGTCTATAGGTAACCACTCCCAAGTATCTCTCCTCTATCTCAGAAGGTGTGTCTCTTTCGTCGAGCATTGTATAGGTTGATGCAAGCCATACGGGTCTGGTTTGCAACTTTCAGTTCCACCATTATTCAACTTGGATTTACGTCCAGTTCTCGTGACACGACACTTTTTACGAGTCAAACAGATCATGATATTGTTCTTCTTCTTCTGTATGTTGATGATATGATTATTATTGGGGATGATCCTCAGGCTATTTTTAATATGCAACACTACCTTGGTGAGCACTTTGAGATGAAGGATTTTTGGTCACTTAGTTACTTTCTTCATCTTGAAGTATCCATGAGCTTTGCTGGTTACTCATTGTCTCAAACAAAATATGCTTCAGACTTATTGGTGCGCTCCAGGATCATTTACTCTACTACAATCCCAACACCACTTGGCCCTAATGTTTGCCTGAATCCTTTTGATGGTGTTCCCTTCAAAGATGCCAGTCTCTACCTCAACTTATTGGCAGTCTTATTTATTTAACAGTAACTCGTCCCGACATTGCATATGTTGTTCACATTGTAAGTCAGTTCATGGCTGCCCCCTCGAACCATTCATTTTACTACTGTTCTTCGTATTCTTCAATTTGTTAAGAGAACTCTGAGACATGGCCTTCAACTCTCATCCCAATCATCCCTGGTTTTATTCGGCTACTCTGATACTAATTGGGCTGGTGATCCTACTGACCGATGTTCTACCTTAGGTTACTGTTTCTATCTCAGTGACTTTCTTATTTCTTGGTGGAGTAAAAAATAGAGTGTTGTCTCTCATTCTAGTATGAAGTCTGAATATCGCGCCTTGGCTGATGCTACGTTAGAGTTATTGTGGCTCCGCTAGTTTCTTGTTGTTGATATGAGAGTTCCTTAGTCATCTTCCACTATCCTTCATTGTGACAATCATAGTGCCATCCAGATTGTTCATAGTGATGTTTTTCATGAGCACACCAAGCATATCAAGAATGACTGTCATTTTGTTCGATATCATCTTCAAAGTAAAACTCTTCTTTTATGAGGTGTTTATACTACGGATTAACCTGTCGATATTTTCACCAAAACTTTGTCCCTCGGATGCTTCCTCTTGCTACTTAATAAACTCAAGTTGATTCCTACTTTACCATCTTGACTTTGAGGGAGAGTGTTAATATATACACATACTTAGTCTATGTAGTTATAGAGTTTTTAGGTTGGTTGAGTCTTTCTAGGGTCTATTTTTAGTCCTTTAATACTGTATTTATACCTTATACTTTTCTGTAAAATATATCTCGTGGAAATACATTCTTAACAGGGTGAATAGACATTTTCATTATTTCGTAAAAATATCCATAAAACATATAAAATAATAATCAAAATGTCGCTAAAAAATTTAAATATAATATAAATAATAAACCTTCTAGCGTGTCTTAGAAGTATAAAAATGTTTATTTAATTTATTATGATAAACTTTTTTTTTGTTTTTTTGTAACTTTTTAAAAAATATCCATGGTTTTTGATATTTTATCGATATTTCCATAAAATCGAGACCTTAATATTCCATAAAATTGACACCAAATAGTGCATGGGACAAACTATATGATTGAACAAGTATTATGGTACCTCCATTTATTATTTTGTCACGTCAGCATAGTTTTAAAAATAGCAAAGTGTGGGTTTACTTGTTGGAATAAATGATATTTGACTCTTCATGTAGGGGTACATCCTTTCAATTTCATGAGTTGTGTATCCTTTCATGAACGAGTGCATTTTTCATTTCTTAACCAACTTAAAAAAGAAAAATGACTATTCGAATAACCACGAATTACTCTATAAATATGTCTCTTCTCCAAATTGGAACTTCATTTTTTTCCATCGATACTTTTCTCTCATAAAGCTTTTTTCTTCCATTTAAAAGTATTTCTTCCATAGAAAAGTAATTTATTCTATCATAGGAAACAATTACTCTTGAAACTCAGGCATTAGATTAAGTAAAATTGTCTTAAGAAGATAAAGTGAATCTATTGAGAACTCAAATTCTCTCATATATACAATATTATGTATTTTTTTATATTATGTGATGTTAATCATATATATAACACTACTAACGTTAATGTCAACAAAGAGAGCATGATACTCCCATAGTATTAGAAAACAAATTTAAAATGTGAACAAAGAGAACATAATACTCCCATAGTATCAGAAATTTTCTCATCGATAACAACTAAGTGAAATACACGAATAGATATAAATAGTTTAAGATGCACCTAAGTATATTTCGCCATTTTTTTTTATTCACCGGAATACTTTAATACAAAGTGCTATTTATCCTTTCTTTAAATTCCCTTACAAGGGGTTAAAAAAAATCCTAATCATAGTTCAATCACATCCTTGGACCTCAAAAGTTAAAATGCACCATTTTCTTGATGAATCTATAATGTGAAAAGGAGAGAGTATGCATTATGTAGCTTTCATGAGGCTTTGGCGAGACAAATGCAATGGGAATTATAAGATATCATACAAACACATGATTGTGTTTGTTTGTGTTAGGAACTACACATTGTCGGTAGGATGTGCCCCCCTTTTTTTGGTTCACTTCATATATACCTTCCCTAATTCTATTTTCAAATAATTGAAACAGCCACTTTTCAAAACAAGTGTATCATGAACTAATTTTCTCCTTTCAAAAATATTATTTTCCTTTTTCAATTTATAGTTTTTTTTTCTTTTTTTTTTTGGCAACATCGAATATGTCATGCTACCAATAATGTGTATGTTTATATCCACCCAAATTATTAAAAGTACTATAAAATTGTATTTGAAGCTTTATATATATAATGTATATACAATTGTCACCAATTTATTATATTGTCAGTACTAAAACAAATTATTTATTTGTGGTGGTTGAATTATTAGAACAAATTAGCTTCATCTACCCTGCAAAAAAATATCAATAAACACTGACGTGATATTTTTGTTTAGGAAATTAATTTTGGGGAAAATGTCAATTTGGTGATCCAAACATTTTCTATTTAACGAAAAATGAGAGAGATTGGATTTTTCATGGGTTTGATTTGGGAAGAAAAATAGTCATATGAGTAAGATTTGTAGGGTTTAAAAACCATTAAAGATCTGTTTTTTTAAAAAAAAAGGCAATTTTGAGTGAAACATTTAAGCAGTGTTTGGACCTCAACTTCAAATATGTTTGGTTGACTTTTTAAGTGTTTAAATAAGTATTTATATGTTAAAAAAAAAAGTGTTTATAGACCCTTAGAAAGTCAATACAAACTAAGTGGGTGGAGTAGGATATTATAGCCCTATAGCCCGCTCCATGTTTAAGTCTCCAATTATAATAATTGGTGTTTTCGATTATTATAACCTACTGTTAACTATAGTATTATAATTTCAAATCTCGTTTTGTTATATAATGTTTACACAAACTATAGTATTTTCCAAACAATTCATTCATCCTTTTTTTTTTCTCTTTGCTATAGTATTTTCTAACTATACTAAAATAGTCTGCATCTCAAATATAGAATATTATAATCAGATTAAAAAAGTTTGCACTTCTAATACATACTATTAATTAAAATAGTCTGTGTTTCGGGTGCAAACTATTTTAATTATTTTAGGTTAGAGTGAAAATAGTGAAAAGGAAAAAAAAAACACCTAAAATAACTTCCATGTATGCAATTAATTTGGCCAAAAATTTAAAAATAAAAAATAAAAAACGAAAAATTTTCATGTATGCAATTGGTTGTTTAAAAACAAAATCTGACATGAAAACAATGTGTTAAAAAAATAAATCTGAAATTTTTTTATGACGAATGCTTCTGAAAAATGAAAAACCATAAAAACCAATGAAAAACCATAAAAACCAAAAAAATCTATATATGACAAAATTTTTATTCAATTGTTTTTAGGGAAACTATCAAAAATGGAAAAAACATATAAACTATTTATATAATATAGCAAAAAATAATATCAACGAATTTTTTAAAAAAAATTCCAAAACTACCCTTGCCGGTTTTCTATTGCAATCTTCTATTCGTCGTCGTTGTCGTGTCTTCTTCTTCTTCATCATCTTCTGAGCTTCACAATTTTATTCAATTTCAATTTAATTCATGTCGCCAATTTCAATTCATTTTCTTCTTCTTCATGGATCGGTTTTATTGTTTTTCACCACACAACTCAGAGGTGTTCATTCTTCTTTGTCGATTCCATCAATCACAAGTACAGTTGTTCTTCTCCTTCTTCTCCTTCCTCTACAGAAAATTGAAATGAAGTAGTGAGAAAGAGTTAATACTTTGAAGATTCGGTTTTGTATCAATTGCTTAGTTGTTTTTTTCTTTTGGATTTTATGGCACTATTTCTTTTTCTTCTTCTTCTTCTTCATGAAATGTTGGATATAAATATTGAAAGAGAAAATGGTATTGAACAACTAAGTTTCATAATTCCTTCGCAGGCAACGGAAAATAATTAATTCTCATAAACGCATAAAAGACATTACCAAAAAGGTATAAATGATTGATGATGTATTGTATTATTATTTGTCTATCTCTATATAGGGATAGTGCTCTATCTCTATCTATCTGAGATAGACAGATATAGATGCCTATCTTTGTCTATCACATATAGACAAAAATAGACGTCTATCTTTGTCTATTAAGGATATACAAAGATATAACTCTATCTTTGTCTATTAAGGATATACAAAGATATAACTCTATCTTTGATTGAACTTCACTTAATTTATAATAGTTTATATGGTTGAAACATCGAATTCTTAAAATTTTGAATACGATCAACATCTTATTCAACTGTTACAAGAAAGAAGATATGCATATCTATAACGCAGCTTACATGAACTCCTCGTTCCAATCAGCACCATAATATTTTGTGAATAAATCAAATTTTAATTAATATGCACATGATATGTTTATAAAAACTCGTAAAAAATACAAACAAACAAGCAATAATTTGCAATATGTTTTGGCTTGATTCAACCTAAATTTAACTCTAAATTTTCAAATAATATTTAGTTGACGAATTCAAAAGTTTACCAAAGAGACAGAGTGATAGACAGATATAGGAGTCTATCTTTATCTATCACTGATAGACAGATACAAAACTCTATTTCTGACTATCACAAATAGACAAAGATAGATGCATCTTTGTCTATCTCTTTGTTTTTTTTCCCTATTTTGTTTTGAACTAAACTCATTATTTTGTATTGTATTGTATCAGCAAGACAACTATTCATTGTGATTGGGTGTATCGATGATAAACAGATATAGAAGTCTATGTTTGTTTATTATTATCTTTGTTTATCACTGATAAATAGAGATAGAACTCTATCATTATCTATCTGATAGAACTCTATTTCTATCTATCACTATTGGATATTTTCATTATGAGTTTCTTACAAAACCTTACGATATTTTCATTATGAGTTTCTCATATATATTTTTTTTCATTTTGCAGAATACCATGACTATTACTTTCATTGTTTTTTTGTTTTTTTTTTTTATGGAGGACAATGGAATGATTATCATTGCTATGAGAATTATGAGGTTGGTGGAATGTATAATTTTGGTAGATAACTATATAGACTTTAATGGTTTACTTGGTTTAATCTACGAAGAGATTCAATTAAATGGGTTGGTAGATTTTTTAGTTTTATTGGATTTTGGTAAAAATAGTATTCAAACTTTGGTTCCAATAAAAAAGGACAAAGATGTCCTTTGGTATTTGATTTTGGCTAAAGATGCAATCAGTGGACATCTATTAGTTGCTCATGTAAGTATTTGTTCTTTGGAAGGGTCTTCTACTGCTATTAGTAGTGTAGGTGACGATGATGATATAATGTTATATTTAGGTTTTTCTTCTTCTTCAAATTATGAAGTTATAAGCGATATATATATATATATATATTGGTGGTTTGAAGGTAAAAAATGTATTTGAAAGTAAAAAAGTACTTTCAACGTGTTTTCACATAAATGCAGTGAAGAATAATTTTCAATTTAGCACTACAAGATCAAACTCAAAGTTTGTTGAGTTCAAATGTTTGCAAGAAGGTTGCAAATGGTATGTTAGGGCATCTCGATATAAGAACAATGAGTTGTGGATGCTTAAGAAGTACATTTCTGAGCATGACTATCCATTGAACACAACTTAGAATTGTCATCGACAAGCTTCTTCATCAGTTATTGGCAATTGCTTGATAGATGATTTTAGGTTTATGTCTACTGATCAATCCATTCTTAGAGACATTATCCATAAGGCTTGTACAAAACTTGGAGTTAAGATAAGTTATCAAAAAATTGGATAGAAAAAGAACACATAGTAAAGATGTTAAAAGAAGATGTAGTTGAATCATATACCTTGATTCTAAGATATTTTGAAAAGTTAAATGAAATAAATCCAGGTATGATCCATTTTGCTTAACAAATTTCTACCACTGTCTATCTTAGATAGATAGGGATAATTGTCTATTAGAAATGGATGATAGTGGTCATTTTAAGTTTTGTTTCATGGTTTTTGGTGCATCAATTGGGGGGGGGGGGGGATGAAAGTATTGTAGATCTATCATATCTGTTGATGACACATTTTTTACGTGTAAGTTTTGTGGCATACTATTAACGACCTCATCACTAGATAGTAACAATCATACCTTTCCCCTTACATTTGCTATCGTAGATTCTGAAAATGATGCATCATGGACATGGTTTTTTGAAAACATACGAAGTAGTTTTGGAAAACAAGAGAATGTAGTCATTGTTTCTGATAGGCATCTTAGCATTCCTAAAGAAGTTTTAAGAGTGTTTTCTAATGTTCAACATTGTGTGTGCATACAACATGTCTAAAGAAACTTGAAACTTCATTTTAAAGATCCATTGCTTGATAAGTATTTTTTTAGTTGTGTCAATGCCTACACTATTAATGACTTTGAATACCACATGAGATCCATGAAGTCAATCTGTCCAAATATTAGAAGTTATCTTAGTAGTATTGGGTTTGAGAAGTGGTCTTGGGAATATTTACGAAGAAGAAGGTATGGAATGATGACATCGAATGTTGCAGAAAGTATAAACTTAGTTTTCAAAGATGCTGAGAATTACCCGTGGCTAGCTTGCTTAGTTCAATTAGAGATATATTGCAAAAGTGGTATTATGATCGAAGTAAAGCTACTTTTACAATGAAAACGCTTTTGACTTCTTGGGCTGAGAATATATTTCTACAAGAACACAAAAAGTCAAGAAGTTTCTTGGTAAGAATTTTGTCGTTTTCTTATGGTCTATTGATGCTCGTGTTTTATGAAGTGAAAATATGGATGATATGCGTTGATAGAATTGCGTTGTGCACTCAAGTTTCCCCAGCGTAATCCAAGTGTAAATTCCTCTGAGTTTCCTGGTAAGTTAGGGTCCAATACAGGGATTTGTGAAAACAGATTGCATTGGTAATTTTTATAAAGACTTTGCGGTAATCGGATAAATAAATAAAGTGTTGGGTTTGTTGTTTGCGTTGATGAAAAACAAATAAATAAAGGCAGGGGATTTGAAAAAAAGGCAGTTATGTGATAGATGCAATGAGTATGCGATGAATGGGTTGAGAAGATCTTTAGCTAGCGTTACTCGGGAATGTGTCAGACTATGCGATCATGTTACAACTATGCACAGCAAGTCATTTTCCAATGTAAATGCGATGCTCCTAAGTCTAGGGCGCATGTGTTAAATGCAAAAGTGTCCATAGTGCTTATCCCTAACTCTCTACTCTTGCCTTGTGTGATGATACAAAATGCATGAAGGCAAGTTGACCGCATACAATCATATCCTATCTCTAGGATGCATGCGATGCGTTGATAACAAATAGTGCTCATTCTTAAGCTCCTATCTCTTGATTATGTGTTCTAATCTGGTTCTTCTGAGCCTAGATTCTAACCTAACCTTCCCAAGTCTAGATCCTGTCCACAGACTACCCTCCCGAGTATCTCTAATGGACGAATGAAGCATATATAATACAAGATAATCGCAAGAATGAAGATTCCCTAGTTGTGCTAGCTAAATGCTTCTCAACCCATTCAACTGATTTAGCTACTCATGCATGAATAACAAAGTGAATAGATATAGAGAAAGAAATTTCATTCTTATAAATGAGTTGAGTACAAAATGACAATGGAAGTTAAAGGTAGAGAGCCTGGTAGCAATTCCTTGCTGACCGAGGCTTTTTGAAATCTCTATTCTGATCTAAAGATGTTCCCACTTCGCAGACGTCGGCCCTCTCTCTATCCTTGAAGCTTCCAGCACTCTCCAAGCTTTACTGGAACGATCTGCCAGCATAACTTCCTCCCTTGCATTCGGTTTAAAATGAAAGAAAACTAAGAACAAAGACGTGCAAACTGAAGTATGAAATCTCTAACTCCTAAACTCGTGAACCACTTTTCTAAAGAATGCCCTTGGTATTTATAGAGCATCCATGGTGAAAGGCGGCTTCTCTCTCATGGTTGTACAGATGGGACGACTTTAATTCCTGACTAATGCGTCGAATATTTTCACCGAAAAAGCTGAATGTACTTTGTGATCGTTATCGGTTTTTCGAATTCGTCTGTCATTAGCTTATGTCCCATTGCGCTTAATTAGCCTTTTCACTCGGATGCGCCCACTATGTTACGCTGACCAAGTTGCGGCAATCCTTCTCCGGGGAATGTTTGCGAGCATGATCGACGCAAAGCCTTGCAGTGAAGTTGCGCTTGATCAATAATTTCCTATGATCGCAATTCTTGCATTGTGTCAACACATATTCTGCACAAAAATACAAAAATTAACTGTTCTAATGCGTTGAATGCATATAACCGCAATATTATGAATTTTATGCTTAATGGACTCAAGTTAACGTATTTCATCAACGCAATCCAACATTGTTTAAGACTTTAGCACTATGATAACGTGCATTTCTACTCGTCATCACACCTCCAAATTTAAACAATGCTTGTCCTCAAGCATCAACTAAAGATTCCTTTAGCAAGTCAACCGTAATGTCCCTAGATTTCTCAAGGATACTGCATTCAAATCCTATATACCAAAATTTCCTTAAGTCTTATTCGAGTCTCTTCTTAAAATATTTCTAAGACCTAGGGACTTCAAGTTTACCTTTCAAAAGGACTTTACTAAATTCCGGGACATCGCATGATTTATTTCAATAAGAAAATTTTCTACCGAGATGTCAAATGATTTTATCCTTGCATAAAAATTTTCTTCATTGATATATTTTTTATTTTTTATTTTTTTCTGACCTTGCGCTAATCCAAGTGTCTTGTCTTCGTTTTGGCTTGCCCTCACGTGTGTCATGCAGACATCCAACTACGAGCAATGCATTCTTTCTCATACTAAACTCATAACTATTTAGCAGTGGAGTTGCGGTCATTTATTTATGCGTTGATCCTGGTGTCTTACTTTCGTTTTAGCTTGCCTCCACGTGTGTCATGCGGACATCCAACTACGGGTAAGTGTCTTTAACAACTTAACTCTTATCAACATGGGTTTCCCATTGCGTTGACAGTGAAGTTGTTATTCTCAAAATATATATATTTTTTAAAATAGCAAGGTCGGAAATAGATACCTCACCTCCAAATTTAAAATGCGGCAATGTCCTTATTGCCAAAAGATTAAAATAAGTCATGCGATATTCTTAGAATGCGTTGTACAGAGAGTTTGAAAGAAAGCTAGCAAATCCCTAACTTCTAGAAATATTTTACAAGGTAACTATCTTAAGATTAAGTTGACTCTAATATATATGAAAGACATAGAAGCATATTTTTCATCATTGAAATCATACTTGGCAAAGAGACATTATGCGGTAAACTACTAAATTTATCTACATCAAATGATTGCGATGATCAAAGAGGATGCGGTGATAAAACTTTTTAAAATTAAAATGCAATGTGATAGCGCAAAATTTGAAATAAAGATAAGGAAGAGTACACCCTCAAATTTTGCGTTGTCGCCCGCATTATGTATTGACGCACCCATCCTTGCGGCGATCTATCTTCTGTGGATTACGGTGATGGAGTGAAATCATTTGCTTCTTCATGTAACATCTCCATAATCCTGTGCCTTAATCTTTGTAAACAAAAAAAGAGAGGGTCAAATGATTTAAAACAAAACAAAAAGTTTTTTTTTATAGAAGTAAAAATGAGTAAGATGCAGATAGCTTAAATAATTGTCGAAGGGATAAGTGTTCAAGAGTCAAGTAATGAGTAGTCTGGGTTTTTCAACTTCTCAGAGGCTTTTTCTGGCTGGAAATCACCTCTGCAACATGCTTTAACTCGTTGTCCATTAACCTTATATGTCCGGCTGCTATCCTCAGTGATCAGCTCCACCGCACCATGTGGAAATATTTCTTTAATGATGAAGGGACTGAACCAGCGTGATTTTAATTTTTTCGGGAAGAGCCGCAGTCTTGAATTGAAGAGTAAGACCTTTTGCCCGACTTGAAGGTTCTTACCGCATATGCATTTGTCATGCCAGCGCTTGGTGCACTCCTTATACATCTTCGCATTCTCATATGCGTTGATCCTCTATTATTCTAGCTCGACCAGCTGCATTTTTCGCGCTTCTCCTGCTTTCTTCAAATCAAAATTCAGTTTCTTTACCGCCCACAGTGCCTTATACTCGAGCTCCAAAGGCAAATGACACGCCTTACGAAATACCAACGCATACGGGGACATAC
The DNA here is from genome assembly GCF_009727055.1 of Benincasa hispida. Lineage (NCBI taxonomy): Eukaryota > Viridiplantae > Streptophyta > Magnoliopsida > Cucurbitales > Cucurbitaceae > Benincasa > Benincasa hispida. The sequence goes on along the minus strand of NC_052358.1, from coordinate 35,612,163 downwards.
CTATTGGTGTTTTGAATGTGGTCCGGTATGCCCACAACGCATCGTCAAACTTCGTTGCCCAATCTTTCCGTGAAGGCTTTACTATCTTCTCAAGTATCAACTTAATTTCTCGATTGGACACCTCGGCCTAACCATTTGTTTACGGATGGTATGCGGTGGCCACTTTGTGGAGGATATTGTACTTACGCAGCAGCTCCTTGATATTTTGATTGACAAAGTGGAATTCTTCATCACTTATGATGGCACGAGGAGTGCCAAATCGAGGGAAAATATTTTTCTTCGAGAACTGAGAGACTACCGCCACATCACTTGCGGCGCATGCTATTGCCTCTACCCACTTGAAGACATAATCGACGGCCAATAAAATGTAATGCTTGCCAAGCGAGGGAGGGAATGGCCCTATGAATTCAATCCCTCATACGTCGAATAATTCCAGCTCCAAGATAGTGTTCATTGGCATTGTGTTTTTCCATGAAATGTTGCCTGTCGTTGGCACCAATCACATTCCTCATTGCGTAGTCAGCATGTGCATCCTTGAATAATGTAGGCCAAAAGAATCCACTTTGCAAAACTTTGGTTGCAGTGCACTGCCCTCCAAAGTGCCCACCATATGGTGAGTCGTGACATTGTGACAATATGCGTTGTTGAGCAGCATTTGGTATGCATAATCGAATAATCTGGTCTGCACTTCTTTTATACAGAATTGGCTCATCCCAATAATAATGTCTACATTCATGCTTGAGCTTCTTCTGTTGGTGGTAGGTGTAATCTTCAGAAAATTCCTCACAAACTAAATAATTGACGATGTCCGCATACCAGGGAAATTCTTCTATGTGTAATAGCTGCTCATCTGGGAATACGACACTCACCTCAGGCTCGTTGCGGTCAACCTCAGGATTTTTTAGTCTAGACAAGTGATCCGCAACTTGATTCTCTGTCCCCTTCTGGTAAATTATTTCGATATCAAATTCTTACAGAAGGATAACCCATCTGATCAACCTCGGCTTTGCATCCTTCTTTTTCGTTAAGTATTTGATCACCGAGTGATACGTGTGGATGAGTACCTTTGTTCCCAACAGATATGCCCAAAATTTTTCCAATGCAAAAATCACTGTCAGGAGTTCTTTCTCTGTGGTGGTATAATTTATTTGAGCAGGGTTTAATGTTTTACTCGCATATACGATGGGATGCAAAAAATTTTTTCTCTTTTGCGCTAAAGCTGCCCCCATCGCATACCAACTTGCGTCGCACATGATTTCAAATGAAAGTGTCCAGTCCGGTGCAATCAGTACGGGTGCGAAAATCAGAGCATTCTTCAAAACTTGAAATGCGTTGAGGCAATTGTTGTCAAACTCAAATTTTCTGTCAGTCTCTAACAACGCACTCGGTGGTCGTGCTATTTTAGAAAAGTCTTTGACAAACTGTCTGTAAAATCCAGCATGCCCAAAGAATCTTCGCACAGCCTTCACGCTGGTTGGAGGTGGAAGTTTTTCAATTGCTTCAATCTTTGCTTTGTCCACCTCCAACCCATCCCGAGAGACCTTATGTCCCAACACTATGCATTCCTTCACCATAAAATGACATTTTTCCCAATTGAGCACCAGGTTCGTCTCTTCACATCTCTTCAGAATCTTTTCTAGGTTGGCTAGGCAGACTTCATAAGTGTTCCCATAAACGGAGAAGTCATCTATAAATTTTTCCACGGAGTCCTCGAGATAATCTGAAAAGATGGCCATCATGCACTTTTGGAACGTGTTTGGCGCATTACAGAGGCCAAACGACATGCAGCGAAAAGCAAATGTTCCATATGGGCAGGTGAATGTGGTCTTGTCTTGATCTTCTGGAGCTATCATGATTTGATTGTATCCGGCATAACCATCAAAGAAGCAGTAAAAATCATTTCCAGCTAGACGGTCTAGTATTTGGTCGATGAATGGTAGAGGGAAATGATCTTTCTTTGTGATTGCATTTAGTTTGCAGTAGTCCATGCATATGCGTCATCCAGTGATGGTTCTTTGCTGTATTAATTCGTTGTTCTCATTCGGGACTACCATCATTCCGCCCTTCTTCGGCACATATTGCACAGGGCTGACCCAAGTGTTATCTGCTATGGGATAGATAATGCCCGCATCTAGCCATTTGTAATCTCCTTCTTGACGACCTCTTTCATCGCAGGGTTGAGTCTATGTTGATGTTAAATTGTTGCTTTGTGGTCTTTTTCAAGACAAATGCGGTGCATGAAGTACGCATGGCTAATTCCTCTGATCTTAGCGAGTGTCCAGCCAATTGCTCGCACATGTTTCTTGAGAATGCTCATCAACGCATTCTCCTGGTCTTTGTTGAGCGCAGAGGAAATTATAACTGGCAGCTTCTCATTCTGCCCCAAAAATGCGTACTTTAAATGGGTTGGTAGGGTCTTCAATTCAAGTGTTGGTGGTTCCATAGGGAAGGTTACGTTGTTTTTCGTTCTTCTTTTGGCTCTACTTCTTACTTTGCGATCATTTCTTCTTCCTTGTTTGTTTTTGTTACAATCGCATTGCAGGCAGCACGGATGCGCTGGCATCCTCTTCTTAATACTCTTCATTAAACTTTTCTTTTTCAATCAAATTCAGGTCATCATTAGAATCTTACAGGTCTTCTTCATCCGGAAACCTCATGGCACGAATTATATTAAACTTGAGCTTCTGTCCATTGATACTCAAAGTGATTTCTCCTTTATGCACATCAATTTGAGCACGACCTGTTGATAGAAAAGGTCGCCCCAGAATGATGGGCACATCTTTGTCGGCCTCATAGTCTAAAATGATGAAGTCAGCTGGCGGGATAAATTTGTCAATTGTTATCAGCACATCCTTCACCTTTCCTTCTGGATGAACCTAAGATCTGTTAGCCAGTTGGAGAGTCACTGCCGTGGGCACAAGTTTCCCCACATTTAGCTGTCTAAAGATTGACAGAGGCATCAAATTTATGCTGGCTCCCAAGTCACATAAGGCTTGCCCGATATATAGTCCTCCTATGGAGCATGGTATAGTAAAGCTCTCAAGATCGCTCATCTTCAGTGGGATTATTGATTTGGAACTTTGCGTTAACGCCACCGTGGCAAATTTTTTAGTTCCCCTCTTCTTATTACCATATCCTTCATAAACTTGGCGTAGGCAAGCATTTCCTCAATCGCTTCACTGAAAGGAATATTAACATGTGATTGCTTTAACATAGATAAGAAGCGTTGGTACTGTACCTCTTCGTTTTTATTCTTCCTTAGTCTCTATAGGAAAGGTGGTAACTTAACTTTCATGGTTCCCATTTCAGTTGGCTTCGAGGTTGACGCAACCTTCGGTTCTACTACTTCTTTTTCTCTTTCTTCTTCTTCCATTACTGTAATCTCAGGTTCAGCCGCAATGGAAGTTGTTCTACTAAGCTCCTTCTTTTCTCCCTCTACAGTCTTCCCACTGCGCAATGTCACAACCTAACATTGCTCCTTACCTAATCCCCCCGGGTTGCGTAAAAGTTCGGTTGAACTTGGCAAAACCACTTGTGATCTACTCTTCAACTCATTCGAAATCTGGCTCATCTGTAATTCGAGATTGCGGATAGACGTAGCCTGACTTTGAAGTACAGTCTCATTTTTCTCTATGTATTGCTTCAGTAGGCTTTCCATAGAAGAGAATTGTGGTGGTTGTGAGCTACTTGCTTGACTTCTCGGTTGACCGTTGTTGTGTGGGAAGAATCCTAGTGGCTCTTCTTTTTGCGCCACGAGTTGGAAATTTTGTTGTTGATTCTTCCAAGCAAAATTAGAGTGGTTTCTCCACCGAGGTTATACGTGTTTGAAAAAGGGTTATTCTTTACACAGTAGACAAATTATGGATTTTACAGGCAATCTTCCATCGCATGCCCATCACCGTAAGTCATGCACCTTGCAGTTTTTGACTTATTGTGTTGATTTGCCCGGTTTGCGGTGTTGGGCTGTTGATCGCAATTCCTTGGATTAAATTCATCATTGCGGTTATCTGGTTTTGTAATGAAGCAATGGAACCATTATTTGCATCAGAGTCTTTGAGTCTCAATCTCTGGTCGCTCTCTCTCTAATCTTCATGGTTCTAAGAGATGCAATCCAAGATATTCTTCGCCTCATCATAAGTTTTATCAAGCAGACCACTAGCGACTGCCGCATTGGCAGTGGTCTGCGAAGTAGGATTCAAACCATGATAGAAAATCTCCATTTGAAGGCAGTCTGGTAACCCATTATGTGGACAATCCCGGACTAACCTTTTAAACCTCGCCCAAGCATCGTTGAGCGATTCGTCCATGTCTTGTTCAAAATTTTTAATCAATTTCTTTCATCTGGCATTCTCGGTGGGTGGAAAATACTTCTTCATAAATTTCTCCACTACCTGTTCCCAAGAAGTGATCTCTCACGATTCGAGAGAATATGCACATTTTCTATCCTGATTACAGAGAGAAAATGGGAATAACATTAGTCGAACTTCTTCAGCAGAGATGTTCGGGAGCATAAAAGTATTGCAGATTTCAATAAAATTTCAGGGGTGGGCATGTGGGTCTTTGCTACGCCTTCCTCCGAATTGACCTGCAGTCTGGATCATCTGCAGCATCACCAGTTTCATTTCGAATCTGCTTCCGTCGAGGGCAGGCCAGATAAATAAATAAAGTGTTGGGTTTGTTGTTTGCGTTGATGAAAAAGAAATAAATAAAGGCAGGGGATTTGAAAAAAGGCAGTTGTGTGATAGATGCAATGAGTATGCGATGAACGGGTTGAGAAGATCTTTAGCTAGCGTTATTCGGGAATGTGTCAGACTATGCGATCATGTTACAACCATGCACAACAAGTCATTTTCCAATGTAAATGCGATGCTCTTAAGTCTAGGACGCATGTGTTGAATGTAAAAGTGTCCATAGTGCTTATTCCTAAGTCTCTACTCTTGTCCTATGTGATGATACAAAATGCATGAAGGCAAGTTGACCGCATACAATCATATCCTATTTCTAGGATGCATGCGATGCGTTGATAACAAATAGTGCTCATTCTTAAGCTCCTATCTCTTGATTATGTGTTCTAATCTGGTTCTTCTGAGCCTAGATTCTAACCTGACTTTCCCAAGTCTAGATCCTGTCCTTAGACTACCCTCTCGAGTATCTCTAATGGACGAATAAAGCATACATAATACAAGATAATCGCAAGAATGAAGATTCCCTAGTTGTGCTAGCTAAATGCTTCTCAACCCATTCAACTGATTTAGCTACTTATGTGTGAATAACAGAGAGTGAATAGATATAGAGAAAGAAATTTCGTTCTTATAAATAAGTTGAGTATAAAATGACAATGGAAGTTAAAGGTAGAGAGTCTGGTAACAATTTCTTGCTAACCGATGCTTTTTACACTGAAATCTCTATTCTGATCTAAAGATGTTCCCGCTTCCGCAGGCGTCGGCCCTCTCTCTGTCCTTGAAGCTTCTGGCGCTCTCCCAAGCATTACTAGAATGATCTGCCGGCACAACTTTCCTCCCTCGCTCTGCCTTAAAATGAAAGAAAAACTAAAAACAAAGACATGCAAACTGAAGTATTGAAATCTCTTAACTGCTGAACTTTCGTGAACTCCCTTTCTAAAGAAATGCCCTGGTTAATTTATAGAGCATCTATGGTGAAAGGCGGCTTCTCTCTCATGGTTGTACAGATGGGACGACTTTAATTCCCGACTGATGTGCCGAATATTTTTCACCGAAAAAGCTGAATGTACTTTGTGACCGTTATTGGCTGTCAACTTAATTCGGATTTGACTGTCATTAGCTTTATGTCCCATCACGCTTAATTAGCCTTTCACCTGGATGCACCCACCATGTTGTGCTGACCAAGTTGCGGCAATCCTTCTCGGGCGAATGTTTGCGAGCACGATCAACACAAAGCTTTGCGGTGAAGTTGCACTCGATCAATGATTTCCTATGATCGCAATTCTTGCATTGCGTCAACGCATATTCTGCAGAAAAATACAAAAATCAACTGTTCTAATGCGATGAACGCATACGACTGCAATATTATGAATTTTATGCTTAATGGACGCAAGTTAACATATTTCATCAATGCAATCCAACATTGTTTAAGACTTTAGCACTATGATAATGTGCATTTCTGCCCGTTATCATCTATCTATCATTGTCTATCTCAGATAGATACTGATACTGCTTTATCTCTATCTATCTCAGATAGAAAATAATAAAACTCTATCTCTATCTATCTCAGATAGGCAATGATAGTATTATGTTTGTTGGTACTTATTATTTTCTCGTATTTATCTATTAGGTTGATCTTATTAGCAACACTGAATACAAGATAATGGATGGAGATAAACAGTTCATAGTGAAGCTAGATTTGGGATCTAGCAGTTTTCGAGTATGGGATTTTGAGGAAATTCCATGTGCACATGCACTTGCCATTCTTCGAATGCTTAATTTAGATACATAATCTTATGTATCTATCTTTTATTATAGAAGAACATTGTCAGTAACATACAGTGATTGTGTTCAAACCGTTGGAGTTCATTTGGATTGAAGAGCTGAAGATGATGTCATGAAAACATACCTCCTATTATTAAACGTCAAGTTGGAAGACCTAAAAAACAAAGAATTCCATCTGTAGGCGAATTTAAAAGTTCATCAAAATGTACTTTTTGTAATCATAAAAGTCATAATAGTAGGACCTGCAAACTAAACCAATTAATCAAATGATTTAATCATTATTTTTTTCATTGTAATATATGTATAGACAGATTGATTGACATTAGAGTTTATGAATGGTATTTTCTGATTTCTTCATGTCTTAAGTTGTAAATATTTTTAATAGTATCATCACTTTTCAGTGGAACTAAAAAATATATAAAAACTATCTATTGATATCATGTAGGTGATAGGCACAAAAACTAGTTGTGATAGTCACAGATAGTGTCAATCTGACTCTATATACTGATATCAGGTAGGTGAACTTCAGTCAGAAAATCAGTAGATAGACATAGATAAACAACTATATGTGTCTATCACTATGTAAATAAATTATGACGTCTATTTGAATCTATCAGTAGGTAGTTGCAACATTATCTAACATTAAATATACAAACCATGATTGCTTTCCTAATTGTACATCACACATTTATTGCAACTATTTCTATCTATCTTAGATAGACAATGGTAGAACTATATCTCTATCTATCTTAGATGGACAATGATAGAACTATATCACTATCTTTGTCTATCAGAGATAGACTATGATAGAGTTCTATCATTGTCCACCTGAGATAAATAGAGATAGAATACTATCAGTATCTATCTGAGATAGACAGAGATATAAAGTGCAAAGATATAGAGTGCAAACCATATAGAAACCGATATTATTGTTTACTTTCCCCCAAATTTCAAAATATAGGAACTAAATTGTTGCTTAAAAATACTTTCAAACTAAATTGTGAATAATTTAAAGGTTTAACGGCTTGAATTATTACATATTAGAGGGTGCAATAGTGTTTTTTAAAGCTCAAGGTGGAATAAAGTGCAATAGTCATCTAGGGTTTAAGCACTAGGCACAAAAAAAAAGCACGAACTTTTTTTTGTGAGGCACACTATATATAAAAGTATTACATTAAAAAAAGAAAACATAATTGAAGTAGAAATATGGGAAAAAATGATCCCAAACACAATAAATTTTGCATTTAGGCTTAGTAAACTTGATTATTTTAGTTAATAATGAAGGAAAACCCCTAATTATCACTAATTTTTAAAAATAATGAAAAAGCCCCAGGGCTCAATGGACTTTGGGGCTTCACAAAAGGTGTGTGCCTTATTCTGTGAGCCTCACCTTTTCAACGTGAGGCACTAGAACTGCTACTTGAGCTTAGGCTTGTGCCCAAGAGGGTTTTTTAAAACACTGGTTAGTCCATTTGGTTATTTTGTCATTAATGAAGGAAGTTGCATTTCTTTTACTTGAATTGAGTTGGGTACTCGAATTTGTATTAGTTGGGTGCAGATTTGTTTTAATTTAAGCACTAATCTAATCACCCCCAAAATGGAGTTTGTCTGTCTTTTGGGTCACATCTATTATCAGCTAATAGCCAACCATTTTCTATGTTATGAATGAACTGTTATTTAGGAACTGGTATTATTGTTTACCATTGAAGTTTACCACTGTCTATCACAGATAGACAATGATAAAACTTTACCACTATCTTCTCAAATAGACAGCGATAGTGCTCTATCTTTGTCTATTTCAATTAATAGTTATCAATAATAGATCCACTCATATAAACAAGTATGTATTTGTTGGGTTGTATGTCCAGAAAACTCGTGGTTTGTAAACATTAAATATATTATATTAATAATAAATATATTGTTGAGGTTTATTCAGTAAAGTTGTTATTGAATATGTGAATTGTACCATTTTAAACTTTAAATCCATTAAGAACCGTTGGCTATAGCATGAATACTTGAACTTTATGTGGAAACATACAAGTTGATCAAGTTCGAGTAATAGCCAAAATGGTCTATAGTATGGGGAATAGGCTAGGTACCTTATCCTGTGGATACTATGGATGCAACTCACTTTGTAATTGTTACTATAGTAGTAAAGTGTCAAAAACGACGTGATCTTAAATCGTTCATGTAGAGACATGCAAGTGAAGGCATTTTATGCAATGAGTTTTCATAAGATCGGACCACGAAATAGTCACTTTTACTTTATAACACTATTTACTGATAAGACTGACTATTTCAATTCGATGACCTAGGTAACTCGATTTTAATCTTGAGCTAACTATGTGAAGGACTGTGAGGTCCAATGCGGAAACGGGGATCGGTCCCAATTTTAATTTCACATAATAGAAAATTACATAGAACAAAGAAAAATCTGCATTTCGATTAATTACAACATGTTAAGAAAAAGATTAGAGAAGAAATAGAGTTTTGCAATACTAACCCTTGAAGTCACAATTTCTTCTCGAATTTCTCTCCTTGATCACAAACACGTCAACTCCTTGGATCATGAACTCACCAAAATACAGCAACCCCAATCCAATATTTGGATACCACCAAAAGAGAGTCTTTTGTATTCTCTCTAGGGGATTGAGAATTATAGAGAGAGTTGTGGGCTTCTCTATTGATTTTGGGAGAGGGAAAAAGAATTAGAAGAAGAGGAAATTTTTATCATTCTTGGACAGTACAAAAAATATACAGATCCCCTGTTTGTTTTTTGGAGGAAGAAGATAATCTCTATCGTAACTTCCTCTTTCCCACGTATTCCTTAGAGAGAAAATAAAGTGAGGGAGTTATACTTCCTTCTAAATTAAATTCAAAGAATCTACATACATACATACATACATACATACATACATACATACATACATACATATACATACACACACATACATACACCTGTCTCTTATACACATCTAGATGTGTATAAGAGACAGGACTTATAGTTTTCATATTGTATCAAATATAATGCAATATAACCTATAGATTGAATTCTCTCAATAATATATGAAATTTAATATAAATCAAATTTATATTGAATATATTAATTCAATTTATATAATTAATATTTGAATCATATTCAAATATTTATATCTTCTCAAATTAAACTTTATATTATAATGTATCAAATACACTATATTAATTACATCACATATAATTAAATTAAATTAATTATATCATAGGTAATTAATTTCCTCAATTAATTTGAAAAATTCAAATTAATCCAAAATTAATTTTCAATAATCCCTATTGAGCTAGGATCTTATGGATCGATAGATTAAAGCTTCAATAGTACTTGGATAATTAATTAAAATTATTTAATTAAACTATCCAACATCCATTAACTACCGATCACTCCACTAAAGATCAACAATTGCATTCTTCATACTACAGATATATTTTGTATCTATTGGATATAACCAGTAAATAGTGTGATGACCCTTCACAAATTGCTCATAAGTATAGTTGGGCCAAAATTACCGTTTTGCCCATGTAGTTACATCTAACTCTTTAAGTCCCACTGATCCCTCTAATGAACAATAAGTCATAGTTCACCTATGATCAAACCCCTGTCGGGCCAAGAGAGAATGCAGAGCTACATTGTTCAAGCTCCGAAATTAGCCCTTAAGGGAGAAATCTATCTACTTACCTTGACATTAGGGAAGGAGCGAATTTCATCTTATGTAGCTATGTTCTCAGCTCCCTAGTCAGACACCCCAAAATGGTAGGCTTATTGAGTTGACGATCTGGCCACTCTCACCCATTCAAACTAAAGAACTGCCTTCATAGGCAAGAGTTCACAACTCACTCAGGATTTAGGTCATGTCACCTAAAGTCATCTCGGTGAAATGTAAGTCTTTATTATTAACGGCATTATATAATGAGATTAGTCATTTTGTGGTCATATCTTATACAAACACTTTTTTATAGAACACCCTTACTCACATGTCTCTACGTGAGTGATCAGGATCATATCATTTGTAGCACTTTACAACAATTGTAACATCTACAAATCGGGTCGTATTCGTAGTGTCACTAGAATAAGGTACACAGCCTTATCCATCCACTACAGACCATTTAGGTTATCACTTAAACATGATCCACCTGTATGTCTCTACATACATGTTTAAGCTACAGAATATAACCTTGGATGTTTATTTATTGGTTTTGTAGCTTCATGCTACTAAATGTCAAATAAAATACCTCAAATTTTATTAAATAAATAAATCATTTGTACATTACAATTACAAACTACAGAACCCATGGGATTTAGAGCGTCAACCCCAATACTATGAACTTCTGTTATTCAAGATTATTCTTTAATCTTCATGGGTAAGAGTGGCTCAACATCGCCGGCTCAGTAAACCTCCCATTTTAAGGGTAAGATCAGATAGATAGCTAAGGACGTGGTTCTACAAGACGAAATTCACTCCCACCTGCTTCTAGGGTTAGTAGAGAGATTGTTCTCTTAATTACTGACTCCATGTCTTGAACAAGGGACCCCGCCATTTCTAAGACCTGAGAGGGACTCGATTTTGTGGTTGGACCTTAAACAAATTGCTCTAGAGGATTAGTGGGACTTAAGGAGCAAGATGTAATTTTAAGGGTAAAACGATAATTTTGACCCAACTGTAATTATGAACAACCTATGAATGATTGACTTATTAATCATGGTTAAATCAAGTATACAGAAATATATATACAGTGAGGAGAATGCAGCTACTAGGCTTTAGTGGAGTGTCCTGGTAGTTCACAAATAATGATTAATTGGGTTAATGAGTTTAACCTATTAATCTCATATCGTTGGAGCTCATGATCTGTAGGTTCATTAGATTCATTTGCTAGCTCAATCAAACTAAACCTTGGAATAGTTTGATGAGAAAATTTGAAACGTTCAAATCAAGTTTAGGGATTATTGATGTTTAATTGTTGAATTAAACAAATTGGAGAGTTGAAAATATTTAAATATGATTTAAATATTGTAAACATGAATAGAGATTCATGTTCGGGATAGGTGTTTTATTAATTTAATATTCAATATTATTCTAATTTAATTAATTAAATTATTTAATTAATTAAAATTGATTGTATATTTGAATTACTTTTAATAAATATTAAAATTGAATTTATAAAATTCAAGAAATTCAAAATTCAAAAATTCTTTTTAAATTAATTGTATGAAATTGCATCAATTGGGAGTTCTACAAAGATTGTAATTTCTAAAACCCTAGTTGTGTTTTATGAACATGCATGCTTAATCTCTAAAATTAATGTAGCTAGATTGCTTAAGATCCTAATTACTTTCGTATGTTAATTGTTAACTCTAACAATTGGTATTAGAGCATGATTCAAGCACTTAATTTACCTTAATTTTAGTTTGATGAGTGTTTTTCATGAGATGAATGCAATGGTTGCTGAAATGGATAATTTACAGTTTTTGCATGTAGATTTACGTTCAATTGTGTTGCAATTATTATAATTGGCTTATGTTTATGGGTCTTGTTATGTGAAGAATGGTCTGTAAAATTGTTAGGGTCATTAGAGTTGAAATTATGTTGTAATGAATAAGATTTGGAGCATGTGTATTAGAAATTGAAGCTAGTTTCTGTTTCTTTCAAGAGGCATCGAGGTGCTATTGAAGAGTTGTCGCGGCACTGTGATAGAGCACTATCTCTGTCTATCTCAGTTTAAAGTTATCAATAATAGATCCACTCAACTAAACAAATATAGAGTGCAAATGATATAGAAGCTATAGAAACATATATTAATGTTTATCATTGAAGTTTATTACTGTCTATCTAAGATAGATAGATATAGAATACTATATCTATCTATCTCAGAGACAATGATAGAACTCTATCACTATCTATTTGAGATAGACGGAGATAGAAGTCTATCTTTGTCTATCTCAATTCAAAGTTATCAATAACAGATCCACTCAACTAAAAAAACAATATAGAGTGCAAACGATATAGAAACTATAGAAATAGATATTAGTGTTTACCATTAAAGTCTATCACTGTCTATCTCAATTCAAACTTATCAATAATAGATCCACTCAACTAAACAAATATAGAGTGAAAAACCATATAGAAACTATAAAAACAGATATTAGTGTTTACTATTGAAGTCTATTACATTCTATCTGAGATTAGATAGAGATAGTACTATCTCTGTCTATCTCAATTCAAAATTATCAATAATAAATCCACTCAACAAACAAATTTAGAAATATAAAGTGTAGTACTATCTCTGTCTATCTCAATTCAAAGTTATCAATAATAGATCCACTCAACAAACAAATTTAGAAATATAAAGTGCAAACAATATAGAAACTATATAAACAGATACTAGTGTTTACTATTAGACTCTATCATTGTCTATCTCAATTCAAAGTTATCAATAATAGATCTACTCAACTAAACAAGTATAGAAATATAGAGTGCAAATGATATAGGAACTATAGAAATAGATATTAATGTTTTCTATTGGACTCTATCATTGTCTACCAAAGATAGACAGAGATAGTGCTCTATCTCTATCTATCTTAATTCAAAGTTATCAATAATAGATCCACTCAAATAAACAAGTATAGAAATATAGAGTACAAACGATATATGAACTACAGAAATAGATATTAGTGTTTACGACTAAAGTCTATCACTGTCTATCTGAGATATTCTATCTTTGTCTATCAAGATAGACAGTGATGGAACTTTATCACTGTGTATCTCAGATAGACAGAGATAGTGCTCTATCTCTATCTTTCTTAATTCAAATTTATCAATAATAAATGGATTGATTAAAGTTTTTGCTAAAGTTCCTAATATAGATAGTTGACATACAAGTACATTATTAAATAAGCACTATTAAATAAGCATGATGCACAACAAGTATGTATTGTTATTAAAGTTCTATTGATACATGGAAAATTTAAAGTTATCAACTACTTTAATTTTACCTTCTTCTTCTCTTCAACTTTCATTATTTTCTTTCATTTTCCTTTACTTCCATCAACTTTGACCCCTTTTCTTGCTTACCATCTAGTTAAACAAAATTAGGTTCAATAATGTTTAATAAGTATGACTAACTAGAAGAATTAATGAAATGAAAACAAAAGAGAATGACTAGAACCTTGAAGGATTTGATGATAGATTGTAATCTTGAAGAATCAAAAGCAGCAATAGGAGAAGAAGATGAAGCAGTAGGACAGAGGAAGAAGAAGAAGGAGAGACAAAAAAATGAAGTAGCAATGGCCAGAGAAGAAAATGAAGTAGCGGAAGAATGAGAAACCGACGAGATAGAGGACAATAGATGGTTATTGTGTAGTATCTAAGGATATGTTGCCGTTGGAAGAAGAAGACGTCGAAAGACACGGGTATCAGGCATAAACGTGGGTTTTGGATAATCCAATTAATCATTGGGCTGGTCGTGATTTTTTGTTTAGGCTGGGATATTTTTGGTATTTCACATGTTGGGTTGAGCTTTCTTCCATCCGTTTTGGTTTCTTTTACAATTTTACTATTGATTGTAAATAATTTGGACTTTTTTATTACATTTGAAAAGAACCATTGTTTTTATTTATTTTAAAAATAATAAAATAAAAAATTTTAACAAAAAAAATTGATAGTTTTGTTATTTTTCCACCGAAAATAAATTCTGAAAGGGAAATAATGTGTTTGGAATTATTCAACTAAAAATTTTAAAAAGAAAAAACTTCTTTGCATGCTACTTCTCAAACTTGCCAAATTGAAAATAAATTACAAAGTAAAAACATTCCAAAATTCTAAAATAATAATAAAAAGCAATTATAACTAGTCGGGACAAGAATATTCTAGTAAGATAAAGTTATTGGATACAAGTTGGGTTCATTTGACACAATTTGTCGAATTTTTTACCATCAATCCAACGTAGTCTTAAAATATTAATATATTCTAAAATCAAACCATCCCCCATTAAAAAAATCTTATAATATACTGTGTAAATAAACTTTAGTAGATAATTCTGATTAGATTTTGTAAATAGTTCAATATATAATCTCTTTCTTGCTTAAAAAATGAACAAATTATATCAAGCAAATGGTACACTAAAAAGAAGCAATAAAAGACGAAGGTTATTATAAGTCAATAAAAGCCATCAAATTGACCTTCACAATTTTAAAACCTTTTTTAAGAACTGAAAACAAGAGAATAAAACGACAAAGACAAAAAACAAAAAACAAAAAAACAAAAACACAAAAACGAAAAGGGAAAATCATTTTCAAACAACCATTTTTCGAAATATTTTTTTTGACGGCGAGAGTTTCAACTCCTTTGACAAGATTGCAAATTTACAACATCAATCGTCATGTGTGTTGGAAGCTGGCTGATGGCTAGCCCCACTTTTTTTAGTTTGGGATACTAACCTCTACGAGCTTCCTTTATTCTATTTTATTAAAAATTAAAGATTTGTTTAGATGGTTTAGAGATAAAAAAGTTTTTCAAAAAAACTATTTTTATTTAATCACTATTGATAAAATCTATTTAATATAGATTTTGAAGGTTTTTAAAGAGTTAAAAATACTATTTGAGAGTCTATTTGGAGTGATTGTCAAATATTTTAATTTTTTAAAATGATTTATTTTCAAAATTAAATACTTGACAAATTAAAACAAACACACTCTAAAATAGCCCACAAAAACAAAACAAAGAATTAGACTATTTTGTCCATTTACAAAAATACTACAAGAAAGATATTGAAAGTTGTTCGGCATAGAAAGTATGTAAGTTGTTTATTTTTAAGAGTTTATATATCAAAAATTTTCCGTGTGTTTTGATCCAAATATATTTTTTAAGTGAAAGTGAGTATAACTCAATTAATATTTAAATGTGTTAGTAACTACGAAGTTTGTGATTCAAATTCCTCTACCTTACTAAAAATATAATAATATGTATATTTATATAGTGGTTGAAATCTCTCCATGTTTGTGCATTGACGCTCTCATCTAGTTGGGATAGTGATTGAGGTGGTTCCTTCTGCAAAGGATATGTTGCTATTTTCTAAAACGGACTATTTAACTTTGTCATTTATCTTGTTAACATTTTATTTATTGGCAAATTGTAAGAAATACTCTTGAACTTTGTACTTTTTATTAAAAATTCAAAAATACCGTTACCATTTGTTTTAGATGGAAACAACTAGTATTTTGTTTAAAAAATGCCCTTAAACTTTTAAAAGTATAAAAAATATTCGTAAACTTAAAGAAAATTCAATAAGACCTTTACTATTAGTATATAAATAGAAACTTTTAATACATCATTACAAAAACAACTCTAGAATTTCAAAAGAAAATATATTAAATGCTCCTATAGTTAGTATAGTGATCAATGTTTGAAGTTTCCTTGAGTTCGAAAAGAACCAATTTTATAAAAAGAACTATATGAATATCTCTTTTTCATATGAATACTCAAAATTTTCTTTTATTTGTCCAATTCTTAAATCCATTTTCTTAGAAATTAAAATAAAAACCAAAATTTTAAGGTCATACAATGATTGACTTCTTAGCCAAATTCCAAAAACAAAACTAATTTTTTCAATTCTATTCTTTTTCATTTTCAAAATTTGGTTTAGTTTTTTAAACCATCGATAAAAAAATAGATAACAAAGAAATAAATTTAGAGGTAGAAACAATGTTTTAGACTTAATTTTCAAAAATAAAAACAAAAAACCAAATAATTACTAAACATAATTTATGTTAAAACATAAAATCTCACCATCTCATAAAATTCCAAAATAAAAATCTCCCCTTAAAACATACAAAGATGATAAATAGCCAAATACAAAAAAAAAATGTAATTTGCTATTAATACACACTTAACTTTTAATGTACAATCTTATTAAAAACATTTAAATAATCATGATCTCCTATTATTCTTTTTCTTCTTGTTATAGTTTATATACCTTAACTGAAGTTGACAATTTTGTTTATTTATTTAAGATAAACAAATATCAAAGTACTGATAACAAAAAGGAGAAAGAGGGTTTGAAGAAGAGAGATGGGAAAAAAGAGGAAAAATAGAGAATTAAGAGGGTATTAATGGTTTTTGTTCATATAATAACAATATTGGTTTTTATTATTATTACTATTATTTTTTTTGTTGCCAAAATGAGCATAACTCAAGTGCATAGTGTTTGTACAATCAACTTCTTATAATATATATATATATATATATATTATATCAGTATTTTTAAACTATTTTTAGAAGTTTAAGAGTATTTTTTAAAAAAGTTTAAAAGTTTAAAAGCATTTTTGGCAAAAGATACAAAATTTGAGGGTATTTTATATAATTTAGTCTTATTTATATATTAATGAGCAATACATGGGTGCATCTCTATCTTTGTGTAGTTAAAACCTACTCTCATCACATATAAAAATTATAATAAAAATATGAGGAAAAATTTGAAAAAAATTTATCACGTAATAAATTATAGTTAAAAAAATTTGTGAGATGCAGGGTAAAAGTTTGTATTTTTTCTCTATTTATAAAGTTACGGGAACGAACTTTTCATTTATTTTTAAAAACTAGTTTGAGAACATCTGTGATAGGCTTATAGCACTTGGTTCAAAATCTTTATAGCTTAAAATTTTAAACAAATGTACTTTTGATTAAATTTAAATAGTATAAATATTTAATGTTAAATTTAAAAGTAATGAAAAAGATTATGATTAAGACTAATTTCATAGAATAAAACATAAATAATTGGACAAATATAATTTTTTTTTAGATATTGGAATTGGAGTTTAAAAATAAATAAAGAGTAAAATGGAGAAAGAGAAATTATTTCAAATGATAAAACTGTTAAAAATATTTACCAGATATAACAAAATTTTAGAACTACCAATAATAAACGTTGATAGACAATGATAGACTTCTATCAGTGTCTATCAATGTCACTGATAAACAATGATAGAAGTCTATCAATGTCTATCAGCATCTATCATTGATAGTTCTAAAATTTTACTATATGTTGTATATATGTTGGTTTCTTTTTCTATATTTTAAAACAATCCATGGAAAAATATACTTTCATTTATAATTTTAAAGGGTCTTGATTAAATGTAATTATCAACATCTTTAATAATGATATACATTTAAGATTTTCTAAAAAAAAAAAAATGAAACCATGGTGTATCTTCGTGGAATTTTTAAAAATGGACAACTATTATTATTATTTTTAATAAAAAATTAACAATTTAAAATTACTTTAGTGACTACTTTGTCAAAATATTAACCATAAACATTGAATTCAAATGAAAGGAGCAAAACATAGTGAACAAAGACGGATTTAGTAGGGGGCTAGAGCCTCTCCTCAATTTTATGCTCTTTATATATATATATATATAGAAAAAATGGCATTCTATCCAAATCACTAGTTAGTCCATTGATAAATATGCCTTCCAGCCCTCACTAAACCTAGGTTCAAATTTCACTCATTACATTAATTTTTATTAAATTATATAAAGTCCATTATCAACAAAATTTCTGGATCAACTAATTGTAAAATAAAAAAGGTAGAGAATGATGTGAAAGTAGAAAATGATGTGAGAGAACAAAATATGAATTGTTGAAAGATACGAGGGCAAAAGATAAATGTAACATTAACTTTTTATAAAAAAAAAAAAAAAAAATGTATGAAAGGTAGGCGATAAAGGGATGGTGAGTGCGAAGATTCGTTATTAAAAAAGTTAAAGATATAGGGGTAATTAGAAATTCTCCCCTCTTATTCCATTATAATGTAGTATAGATTTTTGTAAAAATATATATATATATTTGTGAAAGTATTTACGCACATTATCATTAAAGATAATAATATAAATATATATTTTACCTCCTTTAGACAAAACCGACCTTAGCTCAGTTGGTAGAGCGGAGGACTGTAGTTGGAATGTTCCATCAGGTATCCTTAGGTCGCTGGTTCGAATCCGGCAGGTCGGAATATTTTTTTCCATTTTTCTTTATTCTAATTCTCATATAAGTATAATTTTTTATTTGCTTGAGGAATCTTAGTTCCCATAGTTCGTGTAAATACAGTTTTACTATGTTTTTCAAATGAACAAAGTTCCCATAGTTCATGTAAATACAGTTTTACTATGTTTTTCAAATGAGCAAAACCACATTTTGCTTCGAGGGAACGTCACTCTTTTTTTCCTCATTTTCTTCTTTTTCATTTTCCTTTACAAGCATGTCAAAATAAGTTATAAAAATTAGATCCATACTCCTACAATATAAATTTTACAAAAATAACAAAATCGATTAGCCCTGCCCAATTTAAATGAGGCATTGAAATTGAAAAGTAAAAAATACCTCCACTGGTTCATTGAGTTCCATATAGAATTTGATTGCTATTTGATTGTTATTTGATATTGATTGTTATAAGGTTGCTAATGATATAAATTGCTATCTGATTGATGTTTGATTATTATCTTATACTAATTGTCGATTATACCAATTATTATTTGATTCCTATCTAATTACTATCAGATACTGATTTTTAATGACATTGAATGCTATTTGATAATGTTTGCTATCTGATTAATATTTGATATTGATTGTTGTATGATTGTTATCTATAATAATTGCTAATGATATTGATTTGTTATTTGATTGTTGTCTGATTGTAATTTGATACTGAATGTTATCGGAATGTCAATAATATCGATTGTTTGATAGCAGCACTAACATCCTCACCTACCTTTTCAGGGATGGTGGCTATCCATCGAGAAATCCCCAAGGTCATCAGAGGGTGGCTCTATAAATAGAGCATTGACATCAATGGCAAAGTATCTTGGAATTCTGCCTTAGAAAAAACCTGTAATCATAGGCGAAAGCACATTCAAGAGTTTCTCTAATAGTTCTTCACTTCCATGGATCACCTCTGATTGACGACTAGAACTACGCCAAAGCAAGAATCTGAGAGGGTCTTCTTCACTTCATGCTACCATTCCATCACTAGCAGCCTTTTCAAACATCTATTGGAAGTAAGAGATTGCTGAAAACTAGTTGTCCATCTTTTTGTCTTATCTCTGTTGTTTTATTACATTTTGGTTTAAGACATTAATGTTAGACATATTTAAATAATAATATGTTTAATTAAAATATGGGTTATGTATGTGGATTAATAATTTATCACATTGGGTTATTTTATTAGATTGGACTCTATTATGTCCTAATTAATTAAGGCCCTAGATTCCTAATTGAGTATGGACTTAATGGGTAGAAGCCCATTCCTAGTTAAGGGTTTAATGGGAACCCTAATTGAACTAGTATATAAAGAGACTTTAGGGCTATGGTCTCCAACATACCAAAACATTTAGCACTCGTCTTTCTTGAATCCCATCTAGAGAGAGATCCCACTAAGACATTCGGAGTTTTGGTTGAGGAAGACCATAGTCATCCATCATAAGCTATCATCAATTTTGCAATGGAATCCGATATGTTATTCTTGACAATTTGACATGAATGATCCTAGGGTTTATCTATTCAATATAGATATAAAGAATTTATGCTAACAAGTGGTATCAGAGTATGGATTTCATGTTGAATTGTCGATTCACATTTGTTTGTCATGGATCTTGATTCGATTTTGGGTAAAGAAGTTTAAAGAATTAAAAAAAAAAATCATGTTTATAATAGAAAAGGCTACTGTGGGAGGAATTTTCAATGATGTTCTTAGTTTATTAATCAATCCGTTTGATTTTTCCAGCGATTCTTATATGATCTTGTTTGATCTTGCTGGTGGTTCTTGATCTTGATTATTGATAATTGAGTGAATTTAAATCTAGCTTTTAAATTAATAAGATTTGTGAATTTGAATCTAAAGTTTTACTAGTGATTTAAGTCAAGATTTGAATAATCAAGTTGTGGATTCAAGATTAATTGATCATGCTATGGTTTAAATTTAAATATGATTGATAATGTGGTAAATTTAAATTTAAATTTGATTGATATTTTGATGAATTTAAATTTAAATTTGATTGATGATATTTAGCGATATTCACATGTTTTGTTGCTTTAATTGTATTATGAGTATGTAATTATTAAGTGAATATTGGTAAAGACTATTTGGTGTTCTTCCTCTTTTATTTTTTTTGTACAATAATATTATTATATTATTGTATCTTATTTTAGATTGAGTTGGTCAAAATAATATGTTACCAAAGTATCCTCTGTTATCTAGATTAACTTAATTCTAAAATATATGATGTGCATATTCATGAATTTATGCGGATAATTATCAGCCCAAAGGAAGATAATTATTTTGCCAAATTGTGGATATGCATGTGGTAATGAGTACGTGGCAATTATAAGGATTGTTCATGTGAAAAATAGTCGGTCCAAAGAAATGCTATTTTTTGACAGAGTTAATTGTCAGTACTTTGATTACTATGTTGAGAGTACCATTTACAGTTTCTGTTTTTTGCCCAAAAGTTGGACATCAATGTTATGCTAGGTATCTTGTTAAAGGGGCCCACCACATATGTGAAATAATTTTGTTATATTTTAATTGTGAGCATATGTTTTGTTGTTTATTGTTTCAGTTGGTCTTACTCAAATATCTGGAAATCTAAGTTCAATCCCTAAGTTGAATGGATCGAACTTCAAGATTTGGAAAGAAAGACTAGAGATACTTCTTGGGTGTATAGATTTTACTAGAAGAAATTCAGGTTTTAATGTCGATTTTAAACCGACATTGAAGATAGTGTTATTAAAGCCCTTTAATGTCGGTTGCCTTTAATGTCGATTTTAACACCAATAACACAGCCTTCAATGTCGGTAGCAACCTTTAATGTCGGTTGCAAATGACATTGATGGTCTTTAATATCGGTTGCAACCGACATTGAAGGTCTTTAATGTCGGTTG
This sequence comes from Benincasa hispida, assembly GCF_009727055.1. Taxonomy (NCBI): domain Eukaryota; kingdom Viridiplantae; phylum Streptophyta; class Magnoliopsida; order Cucurbitales; family Cucurbitaceae; genus Benincasa; species Benincasa hispida. The sequence continues at coordinate 35,590,736 of NC_052358.1, read as the reverse complement.
CAACCGACATTAAAACCTATTTTTTTTTATTCTTAACCGACATTGAAGTCCGAATTTGTCTGTTTTATCAATTATTGTCCGTTTTTTAAAGTTCCCTTGCCAAATCCATTTTTTCGGTAAAAAAGTATAATATGACACATCATCATCGAACGCTATGGCTAGGACATATTATTCATGTATGGATTGTAAATCTATTACATTTAATCTGCAAATTTTGCTATAGAATTATAATTTAAAAGGCGTACAATAATTCAATCCTTGAAAACAAAAATTACAAGTAATACAAATATTATGATTTTACAAGGGCAACAGAATCTTCCGTGTAAGGGCAACACTATTTTATTTGTCTACAAAGTTGGGAGGGTTTGAGAGATTAAGAGATGTAATATACGTTGTTGAGATGGACTTCATTACCAGACACATGGAGGGTCCTCCAAGCTGCATTTTCTCCATAATAATGTTACAAGTTGTTGATAATAAACTCTCCCTTCGCATCCTTTTGATTTCCGATACTCCCGTGGTAATCAGATCCATGTCAATAGTTCCTGAAAGTTTATTGCAAAGAAGCAAAATTGAAGTTAGGATATATGAGTTAAGAAAACACACATCACAACACACAAGAATAATATCAAGTTCTAAAACAAAATTCTCTTAAACCTAACTTCTAGCAAAGAGCCATACCTTGAACATATAAATTTATACAACACAAATTAAGCACCTACCTTCAAACGATGTTTTCCAAAAGGAGGCCGTAATTCTCCATATGTTGTGGGTAATACTTTATCATCAGATGACAAGTTTAAGAGTTTTAACAAATCACCTGTGAGACAAGTGCTATCAGAAACTAATAGAAGAATTTTACTTCCCACAAGTAAATCAAATATTTGCAATTATGGAGACCATGCTATTGTATTCATAGTGCTACTCACAATGCTGCTTTCCTGCTGTGTACATGCATGCCAAATCAATGGCCTAGATGTATAAGAGAAACCATAAAGCGCACACACCTATCAATATCAGATCAATAACAATTAAATATTTCTCTAAAACTTTGATGATTATTGACCTGATATTGATAGTTGTATGCCTTCTATGGTTTCTTTTATACATCTAGCCCATTGATATTATAACCATAATCACATTTATATAAAAATATAAAAGGCCAAATGTTAATGAAACTTCAATTTGTCACGCACAGATGGACTCAGCTTATCAACAATCATTTCCAGCATATCACTCTCAGACAACCATTGCATCACATCCATAAAATTTGGATAGATGTGATCATCAGCACCAACAAGTCGCACCAAAACCTGCAGAGAAAACTCCATTTCTTATTAAAGTGCAAACTAAGCATCATTTAAAGTATTTTTTATGGGGAGCCTTCAAAGGCCCACATTACCTCCATAATAGATGTAATTCCAATTAAATCAACTAATTGGCGTAGTACATCTTGATAAGCCTGCAAAAGGGGAGAATGCATGAGATGGCAGTTTAATTGTTAAACTGTAGAACAAAGAAGTCTCAAAGAAAAATTTTGACTAAAATGCAGCTGTATGTTGATAAGATTATAGCATCCTACAACCATCAACCTCAGTAAGATGTAAGCATTATCTGATGTTATCTTTTATAAATTGACATACCTGGACATAGTGCATAAATGGAACTGTCTTCCGTATCATGAGGCATATGATTACCTAATTTATTTGAAAACAAATAGTTATTAAAATAGTGAGAAGTTACAAGATACAAAACTACTCCCCTTCAAGAGAATGTAAAGTTCCCCCAACCCAATCCAAACCTAAAAAAAAAAAAAAAAAAAAAAAAAAAAAAAATCCATGTGATAGCCTAGAACTTAAAACAAAATTTAAGAGAATGAGATTTAATTCATTTCTACGATAAAATTTAAGGTACCTTGCTGAAATAACTAGCTAACAAAGCACTATGAGGTCGGTCTGGTTCCAAGAGGAGAAAAGCATGTCCATTAGCTGTAGTCAAAGTAAGATTATGATGTTATTGTTTATGTTAAACACCATATCATTAATTAGATAATCAACACAACAAAACCAAAAAAACATAAAAGAACTATGAGCCTGTACCTCTTCCTCCTCTACCAGAGTCTTCAAGATAACATCAATTTCACAAATAAAGATCTCACAGGCAATAAATGGGAACCTAATTTCACAAAAGTAATCAATAGAAAGAATTTATAAGCCTATAATGTAACACTTTCCCAAGGAACATTGGAAACCTATTCAATATCAGTCTTTTAAAGACTATAGTAACTTATTCCCTAAGGCTTGTCTCAAGACAAGACTCTAGATTTACACCTCCTTTGACTATAGAGGCTCACACCTCTCATGAAAGGTTTGAGAGGCTTTACGCCTCTACAAAAATACACTAAGACATAAAGTCTCCACACGCATATAATATAGAAGAAATAATATGAATATGCCTTCTTCAAAAATATAAAAGTTTGAGTTAAACAATTTCAAGTTCAAAGATGTTTATAAGGTTCTGAGACAACCAATGTCAAGTTCAAAAGGCGAGCTACGGTCACCATATCACAGATCTGAATGCTTAATTAGATGAGTCCAATATAACATCCTTTCAAGGAAACTACAAACAATAATAATGGGCACAAATTGGAAAACGAGGGGAAAGAAGTAGCAAGTCAAAAAGTGCATACCGCAACATGCATCTGATTTAAGCCCCCATTGCAGGACACCCGAAGATAACCATTACTTGAATAGTTTCCTGCACAAATTGAGGTCATAATTTTAGAGGTTGAATGAAATGGAAGCCAGATTAGAATGGATGAGTTACACAAGTAGCTCAATAGTTGATGCCAATAAAGTTCCATAACTTATTTTATTGAAGAAAGTAAAGGAAATAGATTCCATAAATTTTAAAAGGATACTAATATCATTGCTTGAAACAGAATAAGCACTTCTATGAAATAAGCTTGATTGATCAGATAACACATTTCGATATCAGGTAATATATAGAAGAACATTGGTAATTCCAAAATTCATATATATTTATATAATCCCAAGCAAAAAAAGACCAACAACCAAGAGGTGTCAGTGAACTCTATAGTCCCTGCTATAACAGGAAACAGATCTACTAGCCAAATGATATCAACATAAAACCAAGCTTACTTGTACACAACTTTACTTCCATAAAAGTCAACAGTAGGTTGAGAATAAAATATATGTATTCTTACTTCTCTCACGGACACGGAAGAGAACTAGATCGACGGCGTGAAGGAGATCGACGGACACGGGCGAGCGACGGCATGAAGGAGATCGACGGACACGGGAAGGAGATCCGAGTGAGCGAAGAGAAGGTGAAGAACGAGCGACGGCGAGCGAAGAAAGGTGAAGGAGATCGACGGTGGGTGAAGAAAGGTGAAGGAGATCGACGGCGAAGCGAAGAAAGGTGAAGGAGATCAACGGTGAGCGAAGAAAGTGAAGAAGATCCGTCGAGGGAAGAATGGTGAACGGCGCGACACAGAGATAGGGTTTGGGCGAAGAAGGACACGATAAATTAGGGATATATTATTTAATAAAATAAGAAAAAAAATATTACACCTTTAATGTCGGTTTTAAACCGACATTAAATCCCATTTTCAATGTCGGTTTAAAACTGATATTAAAGATCCGTTTTTTTTAAAACCGACATTATACATCCAATTTCACTTTTTTCAACCGACATTAAAGCCCGAATGTCTTCTAGTGTTTGGACCTTGCATTAAGGACCGATAAACCTACTTTTACTGAGGAACAGCCAAATACGGCTAATATAGAGAAGTGAGAATGGTCAAATTGCATGTGTCTGATGATCATTAGGCACTCCATTCCGGAGTCTTTTTAGGGCTCTATCACGGAAAGTGAAAATGTCAATAAATTCCTTGCTCAAATTGAGAAATATTTTGCTAAAAATGAGAAATGGGAAGCAAGTAGTCTTTTGACTTCTTTAACTTCTATGAGGTATAAGGGCAATGGAAACATAAGGGAGTACATTATGGAAATGTCCAATCTCGTAGGTAAATTAAAGGCACTTGATATCAAGATAAATGAAAATTTACTTGTGCATCTAGTACTTATCTCCCTTCCTGCACAATTCACTCAGTTTAAGATAAGCTATAATACTCAGAAGGATAAATGGCGTATTAATAGCTTATCTCACAATGTGTGCAAGAAGAAGATAGGATTAAGAGAGAAAGGACAGAAAGTGCTCATTTGGCAATAGGCTCTTGTGATAAGAAGAAAAGGAGAATTATGGATCCTGCAGAAGGGACATCTCAATAAAATAAAAACAAGAAACAAGCTACTAAAAATCCTTGTTTTTTCTGCAAAAAGAAAGGTCACTTCAAGAAAGATTATCCCAAGTACGCCAAGTGGCGTGTAAAGAAGGATAAACTTCTTACTTTCGTTTGTTCTGAAGTTAATTTAGCTTCTGTACCTACAAATACTTGGTGGGTAGATTTTGGTGCTACTACTCACATAAGTATATCAATGCAGGGTTGCCTATGGAGCTGACCGCCAAGTGATGCTGAAAGATTCATCTATGTGGGCGATGACAAAGCAGTTCCAGTTGAAGCTATTGGAAATTTTAGATTACTTTTAAAAACTGGTTATGTTTGGATCTGAATGAGACTTTTATTGTACCGTCATTTAGATGAAATTTAGTTTTTATTTCCAGTTTGGACAAATTTGGTTTTTCTTGTTCTTTTGGAAATAATAAAGTTAGTATTTTTCAAGATTCTAAGCTTATTGGTACCGGTTCTTTAATTGGTAATCTATATATGCTTGATTCTTTTGCTTCATTTAACAAGATCCTATTATCTAATTCATGTGGTACAAAGTGTAAATTAAATGAGAATTCCGCTATGTTATGGCACAAGCGTTTAGATCACATTTCTAAACAGAGAATTCAGAGACTTGTGTCTTGATTTAAGTAACTTCAACGTTTTTGTGGAATGTATTAAGGGAAAACAGACAAACATAAGAAAATTAGGTGCCAACAGATGCTCAGACGTCTTAGAACTAATACATACAAACATTTGTGGTCCATTCCCTACAGCCTCTTGGAATGGACAACAATATTTTATTACGTTCATAGACGACTATTCAAGATATGGGTACCTATATTTAATTCATGAGAAGTCTCAATCCTTAGACATTTTCAAGTCTTTCAAAGCTGAAGTTGAACTTCAACTTAGAAAGAAAATTAAGGCTGTCAAATCTGATCGTGGTGGTGAATATTACGGTAGATATGATGGATCAGGTGAACAACATCCAGGTTCCTTTGCCAAATACCTAGAGGAATGTGGAATCGTCCCACAATACACTATACCGGGAAAATCCAGTATGAATGGTGTAGCAGAAAGGTGAAATAGAACACTTAAGGATATGGTAAGAAGTATGATTAGTCATTATTCTCTACCAGAATCCCTTTGGGGTGAGGTACTAAAGACTGCAACATATATCCTTAATAGGGTACCAAGTAAAGCAATATTCAAAACCCCTTATGAGTTGTGGATAGGAAAGAAGCCTAGTATTAGGCATCTTTACATATGAGGTTATCCAGCTGAGGCTAGGCCTTATAGGCCTAATGAAAGAAAATTGGACTCAAGAACTATTAGCTGTTATTTTGTTGGGTATTCTGAGCACTCTTAGGGCTTCAAGTCTTATGATCCCACTTCTAAATCATTGTTTGAAATAGGAAATGCTAGATTCCTTGAGGATGTTGAGTTTGGGGGAAGATAACATAAGGAAAGTTGTCTTTGAAAAGGAATTGGTTTCTTTTCCTCATGTGATTATAAATGATGTTCAGGCTCCAATTCCTAACTTCATTATTGAACCAATTATAGAACAAGACAACATTGAAGTTCCCGTTGTTGAACCTGAATTTCAAACTCAATAATCTCAAGAAGTGCCACTAAGAAGATCTACTAAAGAGAGAAAAACTGAAATTCCAGATGATTATATTGTGTTTCTTCAAGAACATCAGAATGATGTGGGTGTAATGGAAGATGATCCAATCAACTTCTAACAAGCTTTACAAAGTTCTAACTCTCAAAAGTGGATAAGTGCTATGTAAGAGGAAATAAAATCCATGAAAGACAATGACGTTTGGGAACTTGTCGAACTGCCATCAAGAGTGAAACCCATAGATTGTAAATGGATATTTAAAACCAAAAGGGATTCACATGGCAATATCGAAAGATATAAGGCTCGTCTTGTTGCAAAATATTTTACTCAAAATGAAGGCATTGTTTACAAGGAGACTTTCTCTTCGGTTTCATCGAAAGACTCTTTTAGGGTAATCATGGCACAGGTAGCTCACTTTGTTTTAGAGCTATATCAAATGGATGTAAAAACTGCGTTTCTCAATGGGAACATTGATGAGACGATTTATATGGTGCAACCAGAAAACTTTGTGTCTGATAATTCAAAGTCTATGGTGTACAAATTAAAGAAATCCATCTATGGTCTCAAGCAAGCCTCTCGTCAATGGTATCACAAATTCTATGAAGTGATAACCTCATTTGGTTTTGAGGTGAACATTGTGGAAGATTGTGTATATCACAAGTTCAGTGGGAGTAAATCAATCTCTCTGGTGTTATATGTTGATGACATACTCATAGCTAGTAATGATGTAGGTTTATTGCATGACACTAAGAGATTCCTCAAAAGAAATTTTGAGATGAAGGATCTTGGTGATGCTTCTTTTGTATTAGGAATTGAAATACTATGAGATCATTCTCAAGGTAATTTGAGATTGTCACAAAAGAACTACATTGAAAAGATCTTGAGTAGATTTGGCATGAAAGATTGTGCGTCGGGAGATACCCCAATCGCTAAAGGTGATAAATTTCATTTAGGTCAATGCCTCAAGACCACACTCGAGACTAAGGAGATGCAGAAGGTTCCCTATGTATCGGCCATTGGAAGTCTAATGTATGCTCAAGTATGTACGCATCCAGATATTGCATTCATAGTTGGAGTGTTAGGTAGATATTTGAGTAACCCAGGGATGGATCATTGGAAAGCAGCCAAACGGATTATGAGGTATTTACAGAGAACAAAAGATTATATGCTCACTTATTGGAGATCAAATGTTTTAGAGATCATTTGGTATTCTGATTCTGATTATGCTGGATGTCAACACACTTTGCGATCTTCTTCAGGCTATATCTTCATGTTGGCTGGAGGAGCTGTATCCTGGAAAAGTGTTAAACAAACACTTATGGCTTCTTCTACCATGGCTGCGGAGTTTATAGCATGTTATGAGGCATCCAATCATGGAATATGGTTGCGAAATTTTGTCATTGGGCTGCAGATAGTGGTTGGCATATAAAGATCGCTAAAATTATTTTGTGACAATAAGTCGGCTGTGATGTATTCTAACAACAACAGAAGCAATACAAAGTCAAAACATGTAGACGTGAAGTTTCTGGTTGTTAAAGAAAGAGTTCATAATGGTCAAATTTCGATAGAACACATAGGAACAAACTCTATGGTGGCAGATCCACTGACTAAAGATTTACCACCTAAAGTTTTTCATGAGCATGTTGCTCACATGAGTGTTAGTCACTTTTCTGATTCCATGGTTTAGTGGAAGTTTGTTATTAACGATGTTCTTTGACCTTATTTTGTTTATTTTCTATATAGAATAAAGTTGATGGTTTATATTTTATTATCTGAACTTGTTTGTCATGCATGCAGTTTAGCATAAAGATTTTTAGAATGATCTCATTAAGGAATTTGGACCAGTTGGAAACAGACATGATTTAGATCACTTTGCATGTAGTTTCCATGCTATCCATCCATACTTGATCTATGTCATTGAATGTATTGGAATTGGTGATCAAGGAAGGTTTAGTTACAAGGGTAGTGACGAAAGCCACCTTGATTCCGTGCTATTACAGGAGATGGACCAGATTGAGCTAAAGGGGAATTTTATTATTGAAATAACTTGTTTCTGCGCACTTAAGGTTTATGTGATTTAATTATATTAGGTACATAGACATAGCCCAAGTAGGAGATTGTTAGACATATTTAAATAATAATATGTTTAATTAAAGTATGGGTTATGTATGTGGATTAATAATTTATCACATTGGGTTATTTTATTAGATTGGGCCCTATTATGTGATCTAATTAATTAAGGCCCTAGATTCTTAATTGAGTAAGGACTTAATGGGTAGAAGCTCATTCCTAGTTAATTAGGGTTTAATGGGAACCCTAATTGAACTAGTATGTAAAGAGACCTTAGGGCTATGGTCCCCAACATACCAAAACAATAAGCACTCAGTGAATCCCATCTAGAAAGAGATCCCACTAAGGCATTCGGAGTTTTGGTTGAGGAAGACCATAGTCATCCATCATAAGCTATCATCAATTTTGCAATGGAATCCGGTATGTTATTCTTGATAATTTGACATGAATGATCTTAGGGTTTATCTATTCAATATAGATATACAGAATTTATGCTAACAATTAATACATCTTGTAATCAACACATCTATCTATATATCATCATGACTACCTTCATTATCTTCCTTATCTTGACCATCGATTTCTCATTTACCATGTGTTGCTAATCTTCACATGGTAAGAGGGATGGTTAATGCTTTGAACTAAGTTGAACCTATAGAGATCAATCTTGTTTGCTTAGTGTATAATTATTTGAATGCTTGCCTTTGATCACTGATTGAGCCAAGCAACTATGACCAACTACCCGAGGGAGTAAGTAGTTGTGGAACTCACTAAGCAACGTAAGAAGTATTTCTAGAGATAGAAATACCTTATGCTCAACGCATCATCGTTCATGCATCATAGAGATGTGAGAAATGTGGCTAGCCACTGAGAGGTGTGCGACAAACGGATGATGCGAGCCAAGATTCTACTTAAAGCTAAACGTAGAGATGTGGCATTGATTTCCCCTAAACCTTGTTTTTTCCATGCATTTCTATTACACGTTAAAGCTATTGTTTCACTAAAGACTCAGAATTATTCTCCAAATGCTCACTGCCTCTTTAGTTAGTTTAGTCGCATTAGTTAATTCATTGGATAGTAGTTAGTTGCATGTTTCTTACTTTCTTTATTTTAGTCATTTAAATTCTGCCTCAAACACATTACTTTACAACCGTCTTTAGCTGCAAGTCCCCATGTTTGACCTCGGATCATCTTGAGAAACTTGTGATCTTGTTATACTTGGCAAGAGAACAAGAAAACTTGTGACATGAGCGTATGATCAACTACATTACCGCACATCCATATTAGTGCATAACCATATTTAACACATATAATTTAACGCAACAATTCACATACTCTTGTTGTTGAAAATCGTGGAATAGACAAGAGTAGGGGACCCAAAGGTCATGGTAACTCGAATGGAAGGTCCAAGTCTAGAGACAAAGAGAATAAGATATGTCATTATTGCAACAAGCCTTATCATATCAAAAAGTTTTGCTACCCTTGGAAAAAAGAACTAGGTAAGAAGAAAGACTCACAAAAAGAGGAAGATGATAAAAATAGTGCAACAATTATTTCTCAGATTGATAATATTGTCACCTTGATTTGTGCAACTAGTGAGTGTCATCATGTAGAGAGTTCAAACACAGAGTGGCTGGTAGATTCAGGTGCTTCAAACCATTGTATTTCCAAAAAGGAGTATTTCATGAACCATTAATCTGGTGATTTTGGTAGTATAAAGATGGGAAATAAGAGTTCAGCTAGCATAATTGGGTTAGGTGATATTCGTGTGAAGACAAGTGTTGGGTGCATGCTTACATTAAAGATGTGCGTCATATTCTTGATTTATGCCTTAACTTGTTGTCTGCAAATGTGCTTGATCAAGAAAGATTTTGACATATCTTCAGTGATGGTAAGTAGAAATTGTCTAAGGGGTTCAATAATAGTTGCTCGAGGTGAGTTGTGTTACTCGTTGTATAAAAAAAATTGAGTATATGTTCTGAGTTGAATGCAGTTGAAGAAAAGAATTCTCTAAATTTGTGGCATCAAAGACTAGGGCATATGAGTGATAAGGTGATTAAACTATTGGCAGGTAAATCTCTCATCCCTATTGATAAAACAGTTTCTCTTGACCCTTGTGATTATTGTTTGGCAGGTAAAAAGTATAAAATTTCCTTTTTTAGGAAGTCCACTAGAAGGCAAGGAAAATTGGAGGTAATACATTCTAATATTTATGGTCCTATTGAGGTGGAGTCTCTTAGTGGCAGTAAATATTTTATCACTTTTATTGATGATGCTACTCGAAGAACCTGGGTGTATATATTGAAGACAAAAAGCCAATTGTTCAAGATTTGGAGAAAGTTACATGTCATGGTAGAAAGGGAGACCGAAAGAAAATTGAAGTGTTTTCAATATGAGAATGGAGGTGAGTATACTTCAAATGAGTTCAAGTATTATTGTTCAGAATATGACATTAGACATGAGAAGACAGAGCCCGATACACCACAACACAATGGAGTTGCTGAGAGGAAGAACAAGACTATTGTGAAGAAGGTGAGATGCATGCTTAGTATATCTCATCTTCTTAAGACATTTTGGGTTGAAGTAGTGCAATGTGTCGTGTATTTGATTAATTGATCTCCATAATTCCTTTTGGTCTAGACATTCCAAAGAGAGCATAGAAGGGACATGATCACACTTATTTGTATCTACGAGTCATTGACAACAAGGCATACGTGCATGTGCCTAAAGAACAAAGGTCAAAGCTTGATTTGAAGACCAATCCATATATTTTTGTTGGTTATGGGGATGAATAATATGGTTACATGCTCTACGATCCAAAAAAGAAAAAAGTAGTGAGAAGCAGAGATATAGTTTCTTTAAGCATGAGAAGGGTGCAGATCTTCTGAGTACAAGGTACACTTCTACTTCAGAGTTATTTTTTTATACTACTAATGATTCTACTTCTACTTCTTCTGTTGTTATGCTGATAAATGAGAATGGTGATGATGCACATGATGATGTTGGTGAGATACAACCAGATGGTAATGTACTAGATCATGTTGATGATGATGATCTTGATAAGTCTTCATCTGATGAAGAAATTCATGAGGAATATGCAAATGAGGAAGTGAGTCATGAAGAAGTTCATGAGCAAGGGGCAACCTATTCCCCAAATGTAGGATACTCAAGCTCGAAAATCCATCAGATAGTGTAAACCTTCAACAAGGTATCAAAGCTCAGAGTTCATTCTAGTTAGTGAAGATGGAGAGCCAGAGAACTATAAAGAGGTCTTGTCTCATGATAAAAAAGACCAGTGGCTCAATGCAATAAAGGTGGAGATGAATTCTCTAGAAAAGAATGGAACCTATGAGCTAGTGAAACCTCCAAACGGAAAGAAAGTATTGAAAAACATATGAATTTTCAAGAACAAAAAAGATGGTGAGAAGATCAGGTACAAAGCCAGATTATTGGTTAAAGGATGCAACCAGATAAAGGGCATTAACTTTGATGAGATCTTCTCTCTAGTGGTAAAATGACATCTATCATAATAGTGTTGGGTTTAGTAACAAGTCTTGATCTTGAGATAGAGCAACTAGATGTAAAAACTGCATTTTTATATAGTGAATTGCATGAAGAGATCTACATGGAGCAACCTGAAGGATTTGAAGAAAAAGGGAAAGAAAAACTTATTTGCAAGTTGAAGAAGAGTTTTTATGAGCTTAGACAAGTGCTAAGACAGTGGTACAAGAAATATGATTCTTTTTTGATAAGCAATGAACTACAGCTGATTCTTGTGTGTATTTTAAAAAGTTCCCTACAGGTAACTTCATCATTCTTCTTTTATATGTGGATGATATGTTGATAGTTGGACAAGATGCAAATACGATACAAAATTTGAAGAAAGATTGTCCAAGTCTTTTGACATGAAAGATTTAGATCCTACAAAGCAAATCTTAGGTATGAAGATTTCTCATGACAGGAAAGCTAGAAAATTGTGGTTATTCCAGGAAAAGTATACTGAACAGGTGCTGGTGAAGTATGCTAAGCCTGTTAGTACACCGCTAGCAACTCACTTCAAGCTAAGTAAGAGAGCTTGTCCTACAACAGAGAAAGAGAAAGAAGTTATGTCATCCATTCCTTACCTGTTGTTGGTTCTTTGATGTATGCTATGATGTGTACTAGATCTAATATTACATATATCCAGTCAGTCTAATGAGTCATTTTCTGTCCAATCTAAGTAAGATTCACTAGGACGTAGCGAAATGGATCTTCAGATACTTATGGGAAACCTCCAAATTGAATTTGTGTTATAGAGGTGACAAACCTATATTGAAAGGCTATACTGATGCAGACATGGTAGGTGATCTTGATAACAGAAAGTCTACCTTTAGTGATGTGTTTACATTTTCAAGGGGAGCCATCTCATGGTAATCCAAGCTACAAAAATGTATAGCATTGTACACAACTAAGGCAAAGTATATTGAAGCATTGGAAGCAAATAGGGAGATGTTATAGCCTAAAAGGTTCCTTCAAGAATTAGGTTTGAAACAAGGTGAGTATGTAATATTTTGTGATAGTCAGGGTACTATGTATTTGAGAAAGAATTCAATGTATCATGCTCGTACCAAAAACATCGACATTAGATATCATTGGCTACAATATGTAATTGAAGAGAAGAGATTGAATCTAAAGAAAGTCCACAAAGACAAAAATAGTGCATATATGTTGACTAAGGTAGTTCCCAGAAGCAAGATTGAACTTTATAGTAAGCTTGCCTAGATGAGATTCAAGTAATCATGGATGTGATTATGTCTTCCCTGTGCCAGATTGGAGGGGGAGATTGCTGTGGGTATTCAGCCCACTTGTTGCACAAGCAAAACTTTATTTTTAAACTTGTGTTTTATGAGCCTAAAATGTCGGGTAATATGTTTGGCTCAATTAGGGCTAATTTTTTTGGTTGGCCTATCTTGAAAGCCTTAGATTTTCTTTTATGTGATATGGGTATGACCTAAGGGAGAAGAGAGTGAAAAAAAGAGGCAGAAAATTAGAGAGAAAGACAGAGAGCTGTGCAGTTAGGATTTTCAGTAATAGCTTCCACAAAGTTGTCAATTGCCAAAATTTGAACTATTGGATTGTGCTGAAATTTGGTCAGTCTATTCGGGACATATATAGTCTCATTTTAAACAGTTGGATTGTTGTTTGGAGCTCTGATTTTTTTGTAATCGTTGCTGAAGAGAATCTATAAAATTGGGTGATTTTTTCATTCTTTTTATCTCTCAAATGTTGATCTCTTATGTATGAAAATGTTTGTGGATAGTGAATCTTTGTATGACTGATTTGGGTTCTTATTCCCTCAATTTTATCATAATAAGAGAAGTTGACAAGGGGACTCCTCACAAGTCCCGTGGTTTTTTACTTTTCACATCCAAGGTGTTTTCCACATATAGTTCGTGTGTGCTTTTTGCTTTTAGTCTTCCCAAAATTTTATGGTTTATTGTTGTCCATTATTTGTTGATTACTTGATGATTATTTGGTGATTAATTTATGGTATTTTTGGAGTACAATTGTTTGGTTGATTGTTTTGGAGAAGATCCTAGTGGATTGTTCATATATTGTTTGGATTCTACCAGTAATGAGGAAGAGATTATTCAAATTGTTCGTAGAAATGGAACATTCTTCAAACTAAATTACATAATAAAGAGACGTGTTTTAGTCTATAAAGCATAGACACAGATATGAATACGATTGGATACGGCGGTTTGTCAATTTCTAAAAAAGTAAGATACGGATATGTCTAAGGATGATTTATATAATATATATTATATATATATATATATATTAATATATATATTTTCTAAAAAACGAGGATACTGATACATTGAAGATACATTTTTCTTTTCTTTTATAAAAAAATCTAGGATATAGATAAATTTAGCATACAAGTTAATAACAATAGCACAAAAAAGAATACAAACATTGAAATACAATACAAAAAAAGCAACATCTAAGATGTTGAAGTATAATAGTTAATAAAATGCAATAGAAAAGTGACTCATATTGCAAAGAAGAAGAAGAAGATTAGAGGGAGAAGTATGAAGATAAACGAAGAATTTCTTCATTGAATTGTTGAAGATATCCAAATGATTTATATTTTGGTGGACTTTGTGAGGACTCAAATGTTAAGATTGAGATTAGATGATTCTGGTCTAAGATTTGGTCCGTTATTTTTTTTTCTTTTAGTTTTGGACTTGGATAGTGAGCTTTTTAAATAGATTGCCTAGTTTTAGATTGAGAAAGATCAGATCAGTTGCTTGTCTTTTTTTTTTTTAAAAAAAAGTATACCTAGAAATAAATACGTCAAATTGCGTGTCAGATATGTATCTGGAAAGTATTTAGAAGTATCGGTATCCGATACGTGTCTGATACTGATTCTTTACCTCACATGAAGCATCTGTGCATCATAGGTTTCAGTGTTTCTTGTATCTAATGCCATCGTTTTCAACCTCCAACAATGAGGGAAGAAGGGATGGAAGAGTGAGTTAGAATGCTATGATGATTATAGTACAAGTGATGACAAACTAATTAGCTATGAAAATTATGGTTATGAGAGTCCCCTTAAAAATGATGAAAAGAAGAATTTGAAGATGATTTGGAGAAGAAGACTCAAGAATTCATTGAGATGATCAACGATATAATTTGGAGAGGAAAAGAAATGTTATCTTTCTTCCCTTCTTCATTTATAACCTGAAAAAAAAATGTGCATTCAAAGTTTTAAAAAATTATTGAACTATAAGATATAAATTTAAAATTTGACTTTTCTTTTAAACCAATGCAACAATATCATTAGCTACTACCAAAATTTAGTAGACATGAACTTTTTGACATCATGTTTTACAACTCGAAATCAACCATTTAGGAAAATTACAACGACAATTGAACCAAACTTTTGAAAAACTCTATGAGCAAGCTTAGGAGTTGAGGTATTCTATTCATGTCTTGTAAAATGAAAGGCATAAGACTGAAAGGACAAGGACCTTTGCCAAATATCCTCAAGAAACCTACACAGCTCCATATACGGATCGATCTGCTTATTAACCATGTCAGTGAACGTACTAAATACAATTGAAAACTGTTCGAAGATCTATTAGACACAGTAGACCTCAAAGTTTAGGATAATTTAATTTTAAATTTATTATTTTATGAAGTTATATAGCTTTGGGTAACTCCTCCACGTAGTGGTATGATCAATACACAAACCTTTAAAATCAAAGGAAAGCGCATTTATGTTTCTTATTTCTATCCACAATCCATGTCTCTATGACTATATCTATAATGTACAGTGTTAGAAATAAGTTAAAACTTTAAGGCATTTTTTATATCCATTTTGTTTTTAGTTTTTTGTTTTTGAAAATTAAGCTTCTAAACTCCACTTTTACCTCTAAATTTACAAATTATGTTCTCTACTTTCTACTGATGTTTTCAAAACCTAGTCAAGTTTTAAAACCTAAAAAGAAAATAGTTTTTGAAAACTTATTCTTGTTTCTAAATTTTGACTAAGAATACAAATGTTCCTTTTAAGGAAAGTGAAAATCATGATAAGAAAATTGGAAGAAAACAAGCATAAATTTCAAAAATAGAAAATTAAAAACAAGATGATTATCAAACAGTCCAAACATAAGTAAACTCACAAGAAATACATACTAACTATCCCAGTTCTTCTCCAAAGCTCCTACGCTCCGAAACATCCTGCAAACAAATTTAAGTAATAAAATTTGTTACACAATTGATAAGGAACATAAAATCAGCATCATAAATGTCAAAAGTATCAGTATATGTATGTACCATATCAAAGAAATGAATAATAGTATAAGAAAATAAATCATCTTAAGAAAGCGTTGCTTTTTCTCGCAGCCAATCTGGTTATAGATTCCAGTCACGTCTGCAAGGTGTTCTTTCCTCATATACTTGAGAATAATGGAGTTAGAAATGCCACTCAAGTAAGAACCGTCCCAAGTGATTTAATCTCTACTGTCAAGCTGCTATTATTTGCATTTTGTACCATGGAATTAAGACTATTAGATCCAGTACATGGAAACTCTTAAGTACAGAATTGAAGTTGCTCAAGCAAAGTTGAAAGATGTTACTGTTCTTTCAGCCTATCTATAATAGTTGATTGTCTCTATCTTGTAGGAATTAGGATTTTAATATCCCATCTAAGTGATTAACACAGAGTTTGAACCCATTCTCCCAAAGAGCTCCTTTTACTTCATCACATGATCCAACAAGTACTAGGCTAACTCATAAGAAAGAAGTTTGAAACCAAATTACTATTGTCCAAAAAAACTACACCAGCCTTTTCGTTTCAGTTACTGGTTATTCTCTTAGAAAACATAAACCAAATTGTAATCAAGTTATCAGATCATGAAATAGAAATCAATTTCGATGTTTATAATCAACTTTAGTGCCTTATTGGGAAGAAAATAGTTCATTTAGTTCTGCATTATATTTCTTCCTAAAGCAGATCTTTTCCATATGCTATATCAGGGACCAACCACTTAACTATGAAATTACATTATGCAAGTCCCAATTTAGCATTTGTCCCTCCACATTAACTTATTCTGAAATGCCAAGCATACAAAAGCCATCTTTTAACTTTCAAACCTCTAAACAACATGTTTCAAACTCAATTAAAAATCACTACCAAACAAACCATGGCCAGTTGGAAGAGAGAATCAGTTTTGAAATATCAAGCTTTCATACCTAGATGAATTTCATGTACAATCCTTCAATAATGATAACTGAGACCTAAAGTTAAAGTAACATAACTGAACAGTTGAGTTAATGGATTCAGGAAACCAAAACTTACAGTCTGACATTAAAGAATAAGCATGGAAGTGACACCAAAAACATGAACCAATGTCGTGCTAGAAGATGGACAAAGCAGAAAACTGCCTGGGCAACAAATTCCAACATTACAACTCTATTTATCCGAGATGTGGAATCGAAGAGATTGATATAGTCAAACTCTAAATCCACCAAGCATATAATCTGCAGCACAACAGTAACTCAAATCACGATTTTTCGTTTCATAGTGTTGGCAGATTTCTAATAATGCAAAAATATACAGTTAAAAGCAACCAAAAAAGATTTGCAAGAATACACTTCAAATTATGTAACTAAAGCAGCAAGAAAAGCCCTTAGAAAGGACTTTTAGTAGTGGCGATTATGATAAAGCTTAAATAATCTTGTTCGACATATTTCTTCTCGAAATCTTCGTTCGCATACATTTTGTTACTACTATCTTTGTGTACACTTCCTCTATTCCAAGATGAACATATGAGAAACAAAAGAAAAGAAACGAGTCGGAAGTTTGACATTTATCTGTAATTAAACTATTAATCTGAACTGCAAACCTCCAATTTTAGCAGAAATATCATCAAACAGAGCATATCTAGTTTTTTGAGATCAAGGCACAAAAAATAAATACAAGTGATTGGCGATAGATCGAACAGAGAAAGAACCTGATAGCCGAGAATGGCAATGAGAAATATAAGGAGGAATATATTAGAAATTAGTTTATATTTTGTTATAAGTTTTATTATACGGGTAGTTAAATGCTGTTGTAATTATGCCTATTTATAGGCCTCTTTTGGTTAATAAATGATATAGCAGATTTATTTACTCTGCTTTAATATGGTATCAGAGACAAAATTAAAACTCTTTTTCGTTTTCCCTCCAGCCACTCTTTTCTCGTGACTTTTCTTCTTCTCGGGCCGATCTCACTCCCCGACCTTCCGAACCCTAACGCCGATCTCACTCGCCTCCGTCCACAGTGTCGAGCGCCACCAGTGAGTGTCGATTTTTCTCTCATCTTCAGATTTCGACGCCCTCAAGCCGCTACCTTATTCCTTGTGATTTTTCGTTCTCATTCTTCATCCGAAACGACGATCATGACCAGATCCGATGACCCAAACTCATCCGGAACTCCAACTCCATGGAGAATGTTCGAGCTTCCCCATCTTCGATTCTTGAACAATATCAGAACCCTTATTTTCTTCATCCCTCAGACAGCACCAGCCTTGTGCTCATTTCCAATCTTCTTACGGAATCAAATTACAACTCGTGGAGTTAGGCGATGAAGATCGGGCTCACTGTCAAGAATAAACTCGGCTTCATCAATGGTCAAATCCCTCGACCTTCTGGTGAGTTACTCAGTCCTTGGATCATATGTAATGGCATTGTCACCGCGTAGATTCTTAACTCTCTTTCCAAAGAGATTTTTGCTAGCATCAACTTCTCCGATTCCGCTCAAGAAATTTGGGCTGATCTGCAAGAACGGTACCAGCGTAAAAATCGACCAAGAGTCTTCCAACTACGCGCCGTGATTTCCAACTTATCCAAAGATCAAGATTTGTTACTCACATACTATGCCAAGCTGAAAACATTGTGGAATGAACTCATCTCCTATCGCCCATCTTGTTTCTTGTGGAAAATGCACTTGTGGTGGTATTAAGAACCTACAGACTTACTTCCAAACAGAGTAAGATGTTATGGCTTTCCTCATGGGTTTAAAACGATTCATCTGCTCCTATCAGATCTCAGTTGTTACTAATGGAACCAAACCAACAATCAATCGGCCTTTTTCTAGTTGCACAGGAGATTGACCAGAAAGCTTATTCTTCATCCTTTGGCAATGCAATATCTTCATCTATGCCACTTGCCTCCTTGTGAAAAATGGTTCTTCCTGCTTCCCACCAGACTGCACCAAGCTATTCTCGCAACACCAATCAAAACAAGAAGAAGGATAGATCGATCTGCACCCACTGTAATATTCAAGGGCATACTATTGATCGTTGTTACAAACTTCATGGATATCCACCAGGGCACAAGTTTTACAAACCTCCCGAATCAGCAAGAGCAGATCATTCTAATTCTTTATCTCTTTAACATCTGAACAATGCCAAGGCTTATTGGCTATGCTCAGTCCCATTCAACAAGTCCAAAATAGCTACCATAGAGCACAACGTCCAATAGGCAGATTCTATCACTCCTACAACTCACGTTGCAGGTATTTGTTCCCTTTCTGATATATCTTCTATCAGTGGATACTTGATTCTAGTGCATCAGCTCAATCTGTCATAATAAGGTCCTATTCACTACTCTAAGAAAAATTAAACCGACAAACGTTACTTTGCCTAATCAGTCTCAGCTTCTGGTTGAATTTGTTGAGGATATTCAAATAAGTACAGATATCATGCTACAGAATGTGCTATATATATCAGATTTCTGTTTCAACTTAATTTCCTTAAGCTCTTTAACTTCCTATCTACCCGTCATGGTCACTTTTTTTTGGATTTTTGCCTCATTCAGGACAAGTACTTTTTGAAGATGATTGGCAAGGCTAACAAATGGAATGGATTATACTTGTTCAAGCATCGATTGATAAGTCCTACATTCATTTTCACATACTACAGAACTTGTTTGTTCTTCCACTATTACATTCTCTGCTTCTACTTGGCATAATCGGCTTGGACATCCATCATATAAACATCTTAGTTTCCTAAAAGAAATTTTACATGTAGACATGGATAGTACTTGTAATAATACATAATTTATCCTCTAGCAAAACAAAAACGACTGTCTTTTCAAAGCCATAATAGACTTGCTGCTCATCCTTTTGATCTTATACATTGTGACATTTGGGGCCCTTACAATGAACCTACTCATGCTGGATATCGTTACTTTTTAACACTAGTTGATGATTATTCTCGGTACACTTGGGTTTTTTTGATGAGGAACAAAAGTGAAGCTATTACTATTGTCCCTCGCTTCTTTCAGTTGATTGAAACTCAATATGGTTTTTTCCATAAAAGCTTTCGATCGGATAATGCACCAGAACTGGCCTTTACTGATTTTTTTGCTGCCAAGGGTGTTCTCCATCAGTTTTCTTGTGTTGAACGGCCTCAACAAAATTCGATAGTAGAAGAAAACATCAACATTTGTTAAACGTCACACGATCTCTGTTATTTCAAGCTAGGTTACCTATCTTATTTTGGGGAGAGTGCATATTGACCGCATCTTATTTGATCAACCGCATTCCATCTCATATCTTGTCCTGGAAAACACTTACTATCGTTTGACTGCTGAACATGCTGACTATACTTCACTATGAACTTTTGGTTGTCTTTGTTTTCCTCTACTTTACCTTCTCACAGGACTAAGTTTCAGCCTCGGGCCATTGCCTCTGTTTTTTGGGATATCCTACTGGCATCAAGGGCTATCGCTTATATGACATTGAGAAGAAGCAATTCTTTATTTTAAGGGATGTTGTGTTTCACCGCGTGGATTCTTACTCTCTTTCCAAAGAGATTTTGCTAGCATCAACTTCTCCGATTCCGCTCAAGAAATTTGGGCTGATCTGCAAGAACGGTACCAGCGTAAAAATCGACCAAGAGTCTTCCAACTACGCGCGTGAAATTTCCAACTTATCCCAAAATCAAGATTTTGTTACAACATACTATGCCAAGGAAAACATTGTGGAATGAACTCATCTCCTATCGCCCATCTTGTTCTTGTGGAAAATGCACTTGTGGTGGTATTAAGAACCTACAGACTTACTTCCAAACAGAGTATGTTATGCTTTCCTCATGGGTTTAAACGATTCATCTGCTCCTATCAGATCTCAGTTGTTACTAATGGAACCAAACCAACAATCAATCGGGCCTTTTCTCTAGTTGCACAGGAGATTGACCAGAAGCTTATTCTTCATCCTTTGGCAATGCGATATCTTCATCTTGCCACTGCCCTCCTTGTGAAAAATGGTTCTTCTGCTTCCCACCAGACTGCACCAAGCTATTCTCGCAACAATCAAAACAAAGAGAAGGATAGATCGATCTGCACCACTGTAATTCAAGGGCATACTATTGATCGTTGTTACAAACTCCATGGATATCCACCAGGGCACAAGTTTTACAAACCTCCCGAATCAGCAAGAGCAGATCATTCTAATTCTTTATCCTCTTTAACATCTGAACAATGCCAAGGCTTATTGGCTATGCTCCAGTCCCATCTCAACAAGTCCAAAATAGCCACCATAGCAGCAACGTCCAATAAGGCAGATTCTATCACTCCTATAACTCACGTTGCAGGTATTTGTTCCTTTCTGATAATCTTCTGATCAGTGGATACTTGATTCTAGTGCATCAGCTCATATTGTCATAATAAGGTCCTATTCACTACTCTAAGAAAAATTAAACCGACAAACGTTACTTTGCTAATCAGTCTCAGCTTCTGGTTGAATTTGTTGAGGATATTCAAATCAGTACAGATATCATGCTACAGAATGTGCTATATATATCAGATTTCTGTTTCAACTTAATTTCCTTAAGCTCTTTAACTTCCTATCTACCCGTCATGGTCACTTTTTTAGTGATTTTGCCTCATTCAGGACAAGTACTTTTTGAAGATGATTGGCAGGCTAACAAATGGAATGGATTATACTTGTTGCAAGCATCGATTGATAAGTCCTTACATTCATTTTCACATACTACAGAACTTGTTTGTTCTTCCACTATTACATTCTCTGCTTCTACTTGGCATAATCGGCTTGGACATCATCATATAAACATCTTAGTTTCCTAAAAGAAATTTTACATGTAGACATGGATAGTACTTGTAATAAATACATGATTTATCCTCTAGCAAACAAAAAACGACTGTCTTTCAAAGCCATAATAGACTGCTGCTCATGCTTTTGATCTTATACATTGTGACATTTGAGGCCCTTAAATGAACCTACTCATGCTGGATATCGTTACTTTTTAACACTAGTTGATGATTATTCTCGGTACACTTGGGTTTTTTTTATGAGGAACAAAGTGAAGCTATTACTATTGTCCCTCGCTTCTTTCAGTTGATTGAAACTCAATATGGTTTTTCCATAAAAGCTTTTCGATCGAATAATGCACCAGAACTGGCCTTTACTGATTTTTTTGCTGCCAAAGTGTTCTCCATCAGTTTTCTTGTGTTGAACGGCCTCAACAAAATTCGATAGTAGAAAGAAAACATCAACATTTGTTAAACGTCACACGATCTCTGTTATTTCAAGCTAGGTTACCTATCTTATTTTGGGAGAGTGCATATGACCGCATCTTATTTGATCAACCGCATTCCATCTCATATCTTGTCCTGGCAAACACCTTACTATCGTTTGACTGCTGAACATGCTGACTATACTTCACTATGAACTTTTGGTTGTCTTTGTTTTGCCTCTACTTTACCTTCTCACAGGACTAAGTTTCAGCCTCGGGCATTGCTCTCTGTTTTTTTGGGATATCCACTGGCAAATCAAGGGCTATCGCTTATATGACATTGAGAAGAAGCAATTCTTTTTTTTAAGGATTTGTGGTTTCAATGAAGATATATTCCTTTTTCATCAAATCACTTCTCAAGACAAAAGGTACTTGATCCTTTTCCTGATTTAGTTTTACCATTATCACTTCCATTTTCAGGTGATTTATCCAGTAGTGAAGCCTCTTCATCATCTGCTTCTGCTACTCCTGAGCTTTCTGACCAGCCTACTTCACATGACGTTTCTCAACCTACTGCTCCCTTTGTTCCCTGTGCACCTGCTGATGATGATGCTGCAGTCACTGATCAGCCCCATCTGTCTTTACTTGACAATTCTTCTCACTGTCGCCGCTCTACAAGAACGACTAAACCACCCTCATATCTCAGGGACTATCATTGCAACCTCCTTTTACACAATCATTCTCAGCAGACAGTTACTAAGTATCCTTTGCAAGTTGTTTTATCTTATGACAGATTGAATCCTATCTACAAGATGTTTTCCCTCAATATCTCAGCCGTATATGAGCCTCAGTTTTATCACCAGGTTGTCCCTCATGAACATTGGCGCCAAGCTATGCACGATGAACTTCTAGCAATGGAAACCAACCGTACTTGGTCTATTGTGCCCTTACCTCACAACCAACACTCTATGCAAATGGATATACAAAATCAAGTATCATGTAGATGGGACCATTGACCGCTACAAGGCACGGTTAGTAGCCAAAGGATACACGCAGCAAGAAGACCTCGACTACATTGAGACATTTTCTCTTGTTGCCAAGCTTGTTACTGTCAAAGTACTTCTTACTCTTGCGGTCTCAAAAGGTTGGTCTCTACTTCAACTAGATGTTAATAATGCTTTCTTACATGGTGATCTCGTTGAAGAGGTATACATGGATCTACCCTTGGGTTACAAGCACAATGTTGTTCACAAACAGGGGGAGCATCTTGTTCGTCGCTTGCATAAATCCATATATGGCCTTAAGCAAGCATCACGCCAATGGTTTGACAAGTTCTCAAAGGCACTCCTTTACTTGGGATTTTCTCAATCCAAGTCCGATTACTCCTTATTCACTCGAGGTTCTGCTCAATCCTTTGTTGCTTTGCTTGTTTATGTTGATGACATAGTCATTACCGGTGCTTCTTTACCTATACTACATGAGATCAAAGATCATCTGCACGAGGCCTTCAAGCTCAAAGACTTAGGGTCTCTTCGGTATTTCTTGGGTCTTGAAATTGCAAGATCGTCTCAGGGTATTCTTCTATCACAACGGAATTATACATTGGAGCTCCTAGAAGATCATGGTTTGTTGGCTTGTAAACCGACTTCTCTACCTCTTGATCCAGCTTTAAAGCTCCAATTTGATGTTGGTACCCTCCTTCCTGATGCAATATTGTATCAGAGACTCATTGGAAGACTGCTATACTTGACTATTTCTCGGCCCGACATAGATTTTGCTATCCATAAGCTCAGTCAGTTTGTTGCTCAACCTAGACAGCCTCATCTTGATGCTGCCATGTCCTTACTTAAGTATTTGAAAGCTTCACCGGGCCAAGGTATTCTGCTACAACCTGTCCACACATTCCAATTAAAGGCGTATTCTGATGCTGATTGGGGATCTTGTCCTGATTCAAGGAAGTCTATAACCGTTTTTTGCATCTTCTTGGGTGATTCTATAATTAGTTGGAAGGCTAAGAAGCAATCTATGGTATCCCGTTCTTCTGCCGAAGCTGAATACTGAGCTTTAGCTGCTACTACAAGTGAATTGCTATGGGTTGAACAACTTCTTCATGAGCTTTCGGTACCTCTTATTCATCCCTCTTTAATCTATTGTGATAATGAGGCTGTCTCTTATACACATCTAGATGTGTATAAGAGACAGTTGAAATTGATTGCCATTTTGTCCGAGATCACATTGTTCGTGGCAATGTCAAACTTCTTCCCATCCGGTCTCACTTGCAGCTTGCTGATATCTTCACCAAGGCTTTGCCCAAAACTTTGTTTTTCTCCTTACTATCCAAGATGGGTATTCTTGATATAACCACACCATCTTGAAGGGGAGTATTAGAAATTAATTTATATTTTGTTATAAGTTTTGTTATACGGGTAGTTAAATGTTGTTGTAATTATGCCTATTTATAGGCCTCTTTTGGTTAATAAATGATATAGCAGATTTATTTACTCTGCTTTAATAGAATAAGTTGAAAAGCCAAGCAAAGAGGTCTCCCATGGCTTCCGCATGCCTTTCCTTCTGCCGTGCTCTCTTCGTTCTTCTTCTACCTTTCGATTTTCAAACAATTACTCTCTCACTCAATTCTTCCTTATTCAAATGAGCAATTGCAATAATCTATTTTACAAAACTTCTCTCTAACGTTTCATCTTTATACACTCTTGTCCTCAAACTTTCACACAATTACTTGCTAACGATTTAGTTCTTTACTTTTAGTTTTTATACTTTGAAAATCATGAAAATTTTATTAATCACTTTATTTGTCTATATGGATAAAAATTTCACTAAACCTCAATAATATTTTTCATTAAATCATTACAAATATAAAGTAACGTAGAATAAATGGTTATATTTATTAAACTTCAAGGTTAAAGCACTATTTGGTAATCATTTCGTTTTTAGTTTTTTGTTTTTTAAAATTAAGTCAATTTTCAATTCATTTCTTACTATGATTTGCATTTGTGTTCAGTATTGAATTCTTAGCAAAATTCTAAAAATAAAAAAAAAAAAGTTTTAAATATTTTTTTTAGTTTTCAAAATATTTTTTGTACTAATTGGTAATGAAAATTAGTATAATAATAATGAAATTCATTAATAGATCAATCGTAATGGGCTGCAATTACAAATACAATTGGGTTGCTTTTGATCGTGTTTACCTAAAATTATGAATTTTATCAAATTTACTATTACCGTTATGATTACCTTTACTTGGCCAAACTGTAACAATAACGATAATGGTAAATGTGTCAAAATTCATAGTTTTTTAATTCATAGTTTTTTATCTGAAACAATAACAATAATGGTAACTATAACCATAACCTTAACGGTAATCCAAGGTAATTTTTAGACGCAATCGGATTGATCATCCTCTGTTCATCAATCGGTTTGTGATTTTTGTTTACAGATTTAGACGTAAGTCCCATGTATCATTATGGTTGTAGAACACAAGTAAACAACACTAAATATAATCAAATGGTGCATACTTTTTAAATTACCATTGATTTATTACCATTGGACGTGACCTAAGTTCAATAACTAAATTGTTGTTGGCATGAAAACTGGATAACTTTTTCTTTCGAATCTTTTAAATAATTTTCACATTATCTTTACAATATGATATTGATTCAACAATTTTTTACTACCTCACTTGATATCTTTTAAACGATGAGTAATACTTGGATGCATCCCGGCATCACCCATCTTTGTGCATCCCTTTTCACCACTTGCATCTAAAAAAAATAAAAATATTTAAAAAAAAAAAGTAGAAAACAAAATTTGTCACTTGGCAAATTATGATTAGACCATTTGATTGGATGTACAAAGATAGGTGATATCCGAGATACACCTAAATATGTTTTCTTAAGCGATTAGACCTTAATACATAAACTTAAAACATAGTCGATCAATTGCAATACCTCATTTCTTTTTCGAGTTTAACAAATAAAGGCAAAGAGATTCGAACATACTTTTCAAATTAGGGAGTGATGGAATACAAGTTTGTTGGGCCCAAATTTGGACCTTTTATACAAAGAGATTGGCATGCTATATAGGAGGAATTTTCATAAAAAAGAACCACCCTCCATTTAATATTTCACATAAGTTTCTTTTACAATGGAGGAATCTCCTCAATAAATATAAAATTTTCCTGTATTGTGAAATGTAATGAACACATAAAGTTAGAAAGAACTATGTAAAAAGAGTCATATCCCTCCTTTTCTAAAAGCTTTCTAATGGAGCCCATCCTTTCTTCTCCAATTCCAATCCAAGAGCCTAAAATTATTATGCAAAGCCAAGAATCAATGGATTAAATAAACACTCTTTGTTTAGGGTAATCAAATGAACTAAGATGCCAAAATACAAAAAAAGTATGATATCTTTGTTGTTGGGACTCATTCACCTTGATTCTCTTTCTATTGATATCAAAATCAAAGTTCCCGATACGGGATGCTGATCGGTATTCTACTATCGACTTTTTGCCTATCGGCTTCTCGCCTGGTGGAAACCAAAACTCGACGTCGCCCACAAACTAATTTGTACAAAGAAAATTAGTCCCTTTCAATTTCCGTTAAGTGCCATTAAGCTGTCTATACTTCACAAATGAGTTATAAACTTACGTACCCCTAGTATGGGACTTTAATATTCCACTAATAAATAGGCATCTTTTCGCTCTACTATCTTTTGCGTAAACTTGTCGGGTTTTATCAATTTTATCTGCAATGAAACAGAGGATTTCACAAACCGACACTAATCGATTGGCATTCTTGTTACAGCAGAATAAGCTTAGTTTTGACTTTTCCATATGATCATTTCCTGTTTAGTTCTCTATTCTCACATTACCACATGTTGAAATCATCATTTTAGAAAAAGTGTGATGCAGACATTTGAAATCACTCATTAAACCGAGTCAGACTTATACTACAATATCAACACATACTATTCAACTTTTCTGTTAAATAATAGAAAAATTATTCTAAATGATAAAACTGCTGAAAATAAATACAAATAATAGCAGAATATCGTCTATCGCGGTTTATTATAGATATGTAGTGAAATTTTATTATATTTATAAATATTTTAGTTCATTTTTCTATGTTTGAAAACAACCCATAATAATATTTGAAACTATTCTCACTTTTTGGTAAGAGTTTGTGTAAGAAAATTTGTTGTGTTACACAAGAGAGATTTAAATGTGTTGAGAGTTATTATCAAAACTTCATTGAAACTTAAATGAAGAGGATTTTAGTGGGGAAATAGATTTACCATGGTGGAGCATAATGGGTGACATTTTCTGAAGTAGATGTGCAGTTTCTAGTTGCTGGACACAGTGCCAAATTTGGTTTTTCTGCACACCAATATATTCAGGCTTTTTCCCACTGCATTAAACACACATATTATCCCTCAATCAAAATTTTTATCCCCGGCTAAAACAAGTGCCAGATTCCTAAAATTTACTTCCTCTTGTTTTCGTTTCATAACCTTTTCCTAACACATCTTTTCAAAATCTAAACCAAGATTCGAAGAAAAAAAAAAATAGTAGTTCTTGAAAATTTGTTTATATAGAAACCCATTACAAGTTTTCTTTAGGAACAAGGGCCTTAGATTTTGGTATAAATTATATCTTTCTCTTTCTATTTCTACATTTGTGTCAAACTAGTACCTATAATAGGTTGTTTGAAATATAAGAGTTTTGATATCTGGGGAGTTTTGATGTCTGTATTTGGGGTGCAGAGTTGTATTGTTTGAGTTCATATGTCTATGTTTGGGTGTGCAGAGTTGTTATATGTAACTTCTTATATCTGTGTTTAGGTGTGCAAAGTTCATATGTCAGTGCTATCTGGTTCAGTTTCACTATTTTTTTAAAATTTTATAATTCAATTATTGTATCAATTCAATTTTTTGTATGCAATTATTGTCTTTTAAATAATTTTTTATTATTGTTGTTTAAAAAAAACTCTGTCAAAATTTAAGGTTAATCGTAAATAGTCAATGAAATACCAACATTTAAAAATACTAAATTTAATTCTAAACCAGGGATGAATGTACAACATTTTTTCTAAATTTTTTTCCACTTTTTAATAATAAATAAGTGAAAGTAGTATTTATAAATTTAATTTTTAAAAACTATTCAGAAGTAGAGGGTTATGAATAGACAATTAAATATTTTAGTGAGACATTTTGAAAAAAAAAAAAGGTTTTGCTTACTTTTCTCATATATATTAAGGATGAGTTTTCTATTGAAGTTTTATAATAGGCTTTTGAATAGTAGATTTTGATTATTGATTTTGTATATGAAGAGATTATTTTATTTTAAAAATTGTAATTTTTTTTAATAGACATTATACAGATAAATAATTGATATACTAAACAAATAAAATTGAAAACATTTGAACAAATGTTCCAATGTTGCAAAGAGAAGGGAATTACTCGAAAAGAAACATGAACAAATTGATAGATTAACACCATTAAAAAAAAATAGTTTATTTACTCTGGTTTCAGAGTAATTTTGAAATTTTGAAAATTTTAAAATAAATTTTGTCATTTTTAACCACACTTTAAAATATTTTTAACTATTTAGAAGTATCTAATAGATTCTTATCTCTATTGAATTTTGCAAGCTTGACTTCTAGCTCGGTTTTGAGAAATTGGTACCGATGACCCCCATTTAGGGTCATCTTGAAATTTGTACTCACTTTTCAATTTATTCGATTTTTTGCCTTCTAATGATGTCATCACCTTATAAATTTACCACTTTAACCCTTCTTTATTCCTTCTCTCTTTTGTAGATTTTTTTCGTTTTTTCTGCCTTTCTTTTTTTTTTCTGGTGATTTCTTCTATTTATGACGCCATTTGTTTTTCAACGATTTTTCTTTTTTCTTTTCCGTGGTTTATTTTTATTTGCTTTTTTTTTTCGTTTTTCCAGCAAGATTTCCTTCCCGCTCTCTTTTCTTCAATTGCCCTCCTTTTCTGGTGATTTCTTTTGTTTATGTTGATGACTTCTTCTTCTTCTCGAACCAAAGATGTAAGTTGGAGCGTGAATCAGAATAAGAGGAAGAAGAGAGAGTGAGACCAAGAAACGAGAGGAAGAAACGAGGGTGAGACCAAGAAACGAGAGGAAGAAAAATTAAAGAAAAACACTACAAAATTGATAAGGAAGAAGCAAGAGGAAAAAGCGAGAGGAAGAATTCAAAAGAAAGAAAAAAACAAGGAAAAAATGAAGGAGAGCAACGTGAATTGGGGAATGAGATGAAGGAGCGAGAGGAACGAGAGGAAAGAACAAGAAATCTAGGTTGTGTCTGGCCTCGCACACGTTTTGGGGTTAAAATGGTACTTTCACATGCAGCTGACGTAAGCAGAAGGCCAAATTTCGAACGTTTTTTAAATTGAGGCCAAATTTCTCCCTCTCATATGGCCTTTAGATACTCCATGCTAACTTGCATAAGAGATCCTCATATCGATGTGTATTGAGCCTATTACACTATGATGCTATGTTAGTATAAGGAGTGTATAGTTTAGCTAAACACAAAAGAATTAAGGTCAGGTCTGTTTGGAGATTATTTTTCCTCCTCTTTCGGGTGGTTGAATGTGTTATTTATACGCCCTTCATGTGACAAAGGGTTAGAGACGTTTTTTACACTCGAGGTCTAGGGAGTCAGTCTAGGTCTAGCTCGGTTATTTCTTGGTTGATACATATTCATTAATTTGGTTGATCAACCCAAACTCTAAGACATTGACATTTCCATTTTGTGATGCATACTTTCTTATGTCTTGTCAGTACCTTATGGACTTGAGTTCGTTCGTAGATTTTGAACCTTACCTTAAGCAACACTCAACTATTTTTAATAGATGACTAAAAATATTTTCTCTTGATTTCTAGTATTGACCAAGATTTTAAATAGTGATTTTACCGATTAAAAGTGGTTGATCAAAAGTAGTTTGAGAAATTCTGAAAGTAAATAAAGGAAGCACTTAATGTGCTTTTAAAGAATGCACGACTCTTTTTTAGAAGAAAAAGACTTGCTAATAAAGTAAATATTTCATTTAAGAGGATTTGTGCTTTTAAAAAAAAAAAAAAAAAAAAAAAAAAAAAAAAAAGACTTTAGCACAATAACCGCGTTTACCACCCCGTCAAAGTAATTGGCTATGATGAAAAATCATGCATCAATTTGGTTTCTAATTAGTTGAGAAAGTATATACTACTCGAGGATTTGAAGAAAAAAAATTGGAAAATAAGTCAAATCAAACAAACTTCAAATATCTTTTATGAGAGGGATAATATACCATCCAATTTCACATTAAAAAAAATACTCATTTTTACCAAAAAGGCTATCCCTTTTCTCAAGGGTATAACCATATCAAAGTTGGTTAAACAGGTACACCCAATTGATCCAACCTCTACTAATGTATGCTACAATTTAAGAACATAGTTCAACGTTTAAGACATTAAGGGCACTAATAACCTTTCATCTTGGTTGAGAGATTGAATCTCCACCTTTACAATGTAAAGAAATGTTCTAAAACATAATAAAACTCTACTAAAATTCCCTATTCAGTATATCTGGCTCAAATGACAGATCAAACTAAGGTTATGGGCAGATAAGCAAATACAGTCCCCTCCCTTCGCTATGTATACCAAAATTAATACAATGGCTAATCCAAGCGCACATT
Organism: Benincasa hispida; assembly: GCF_009727055.1. Taxonomy (NCBI): domain Eukaryota; kingdom Viridiplantae; phylum Streptophyta; class Magnoliopsida; order Cucurbitales; family Cucurbitaceae; genus Benincasa; species Benincasa hispida. The sequence continues at coordinate 35,560,000 of NC_052358.1, read as the reverse complement.
ATTAATTGTTATTAGTTGTAACAAGTTTTTATTATTTTTTGTTATTTTTGTTAATATCCTTATTGGTAGGTAACTGTTCCTTTTTCTCCTTTATTGTACATCTATATAATATATCTTTCCTGTCATTAAATAAATTAGAGAGAAAAGTATTATTTACTTTTCGCTTTTCCACTTCCAATATGGTATCAGAGAGAGAAAATTTCCCAAATCCCTAAAATTTCTTTCCCCCTTTCCCATTCCCGTGCGAAGTCAAAATGGTTTTTCCCGAGAATCTCTTCGTCCTCCGGCCGATCCATCTTCCTCAGCCGATTTTTCGACTACTGGGCTTCCTCTTTCTCACCCCGATCAGTACACTCCCTACGCTCTTCATTACAGTGAAATTTCCAATCTTGTTCTTGTTTCCGAACTTCTCACCGACGACAACTACGTTTCTTGGAATAGATCGATGGTTCTTGCCCTCTCCATCCGAAACAAGCATGGTTTCATTGATGGTTCCCTCGACCCACAGGTGATCTTCTTTCTTTATGGACTCACAATAATAATGTTGTTGTTGCTTGGATTCTCAACTTTGTTTCTAAGAATATTTCTTCAAGTATTCTCTTCACCGAATCGGCTCGAGCAATCTGGCTTGACCTTCAAGATCGTTTCTAAAGACGCAACGGACCTCACATTTTTCATCTCAAACGCGAGTTATCCAGCCTCAAGCAAGATCAAGACTCCGTCACTATGTATTTTACTAAAATGAAGAGTTTCTGGGATGATTATGTTTCCTATCGCTTTGGTTGTACGTGTGGGTAGTGTACCTACGGCAGCATCAAATCCATGGAAGACTTTTTTCAATTCGAGTATCTCCTCTGTTTTCTTATGAAGTACGAGAAGATTCATGCATATAGAAATGATTGTTGCTTGTTTAAAAGTACGAAAAGTTGAAAAAAAAATATAAAAAAAAGAAATAAAATAAAAGTAGATTTTTAAAAATGAAGTTACTTTTAAATGAAAAAAAAAACTTTTTGGATCAAACCCAACAATTTTCCGCAGAACTCCTATGCATAAACAAATAAAATTTACAGCAGTAAAATAATTAGTCACCCAGCTGCACAAACGAATGGATACGTGTTATCATCATTTACATTATTGTGTTGGCAACTGCCAAGAAAAATAACAAAAAAAGGTGAATGCTTCGAGGACCAATTACAGAAAAAATGATTTCGTATTCCAAATTTAGTTGCAAACACTGAGTCTTCTCAGGGAACAATGAGCATAGATAGACAGGACTCTTATTCCCAACATTACAACGACATCAATGAGAAAACTAAAGGAGACTCATATTTTTTCCTTCTTCTGATAAGAAACTGAGATGAAGAATATTAAAGCCACAAAACAGGACAACCTAAAAGCAGGGCCAGAAGACTACCATCACAGAGAGAAACCAACATAAAAAAGTCTTCCAGTTGCTAATAATTCCTTGAATTCAATTAAAATTTACCAAGCCCAGAATTAGAAATCAAACTCTGGATTCTATTAGAATATGAGGGATTTGCAGTGAGACAACCAACTTGATCCCTTCAAGGATCGCTAAAATTTTAATAAAAGGGGCATAAAATCAATCTCGAGGAGGTGCATCACCGATATCGTAATGACAAAACTACAAGCATCACGAATCACAGCGCCGAATCTTGTTTTATTTTGAATTTTAATTCCAAGTCATTTCAAGTGTCGGGTCATTTGCCCAATGTATAGACTGGAGAACCAAAGCTGTTGTCACTCCTGTGAAATGCCAACAGTTTAGTATGTCTTACTCCTAATGTTCAAAATAATTTTACATTCACATATTTGAATAAATGTATATATATTCTTGAAATACTTTGAATTTGTTTGTTGGCGCTTCGAACAACCAAATACGATTATGACCCTAGGGTTTAGAGTAATGCGTTATATAAACTCTCTAATCCTAGAGGTGCCGTCTGATGTAATTTTCCTTAATAATACTGTTCTCCCTCTACCCTTGGACGTAGCTAACACATCGTTAGTGAACCACATATATCTATGTGTCGATCTTCTCTATTTCTATGTTACTTTTTGTGTTATTTAATTGTCGATTTCGTAACACACACACACGGTATATGCTGTTGTAGTGGCGATTGAAGGAATAAACAAAATTGTTACCGGAGAATTCTACAATCTTTTTGAACAAGAGGTGATTGAATGTCACCTCAGCACTCTGATCAAGGTCACGATTTCATGGATATTGTTTTCAGAGATGCAATGCACATTGGAATATCATGTATATATATATATATATTGGATGGTATCATCCTTCATGTTGCATCAGGGATTGGGACTAGAAGACATTCCTCAGTCAAGACAAAATTAAGGTCATCAACCACGAAAATAGTTTTAAGTTAATCTTTCTATATTGTATAATTAGTTTTGCTCAAATTTAAAGAGGCTAACAATAAAAGAACCGAACTAATAAAAAAAATTAATATACATTAGATTTCTACACAACTATTATAAATCCAATCATTTAGCAAAACATTTAATAAATCTTATTTAACATCTAATTTTGCAATGCTTCAGCGATTTAGGATAAACGCCACATAAGGATGATTAGTGACTCCTTCACTGAACTGGGACACTTTCAACTGATCATAACACCAGAATAACTCTTATTCCTATAATAATTGGTCATCATTGATTTGGTTAAGAAATCATTAACTTGCTTGACAATTTCCTATAAGTGTGACTCTTTATTTTAGATCTTAGAGTTCCTCCCAATGAGCCAATTGAAAGGAAAAAACGATTAGGCCACAAACTAAGTAATCATATCCATTTCTATAGTTCGCCATGATATTGACCTAATGCACAAACCATCCAAAGGGGAGACGCTCCTAAGGCGTCTCGAGGCCGTACAAGAAAGTCTCACGATACAAACCAATGAAGGAAATTGTAGGACATGTTCACACATATTCTTCTCCCACTTACTATAAATGCTCTTTCCATTCACCTTGATATTGACCCATGCAAACACCATCCGAAGGGAGATGCTCCTCCGGCGCCTCAAGGCCAAGCATGAGTCTCATGGTGTGAATCTTAAGGGAGAATGTGCGTGGAAAAATGACGTATCACATCCTTCTTTTTCCTCCCGCTAATTATTTGAAAACTTGGGTTTATTACTTAGATAAATCTAGCTAATAATTTATCTAAATGAATTGTTAAATTGGCCCAAATATAACTCTTGTATTGGATACTTTAACAATATATGATTTTGTTTATTAAATACTTCAATAAACTAATATCCCAATTTAAACAAAATTTTCCTTAGACAAACGTCCCTTATAGACAACTACATTATAAATTTAATCTTTCATTAATTCAATATAATCCTATTAAAAGGAAAATAAAAGATTACTTATATTTCTAATCACATTAGAAAAATGTTTAACATAGATCTAGGTGTTATCAATTTTAAATCATTTAAAATTAATTTAACCTTTGTTTGCATGCAACTCTTGATTATAGATTTTAATTCTAATTTCATTAACATATAATACTTATAAGGATCAATGAAACAATTAAAACCTAAGTCATGCATCTAATGACATACATAAAAATATAACAATTATATTTCTAAGGTAATATCATGTTTCATGCATTTCCATTTTCATTACATAATATAACACTTATATTATATAATAATGAAAATAAATAACACATCCATCACATAATATAACACTTATATTATACATCATACAAATATAACTTTTATAATAATGTATGATGCATGGACATGTGACTATGCATTCACTCATATAATATAACTCTTATATTAAATATGATACATAAGCATGCTTAATTACATCATGCAACTATATAATATAACTCTTATATTAAATATGATGCATGATTTGATGTTTATCCTATGGTGAGATTTTAATCTATATGACATACAATATGCTTAAAATACTAGCACAAAAAGGAAAACAAATCAAAAGCAAAAGAATGCTCTGACTAGAAATTTAACTAATGAAACATCAATGGCCTCCCCGACAACGGCGTCATTTTGACAAGTCTGAAACTTATGCCGCCAATAAGATTCATACTTGGTCAAAAGAAAATTTATATACCTACTCCTATCACTACAAAGACTTAGCAATAGTGGTAAGTACGGGTCGATCCACAGGGAAGCATGATTTGTTTGTTAAGCTAATTTCCTAACTAGAGTTCTAAATGGAGGGTTTTGGTATGAATGAGATAAATGTGTGAAAATGAAATAAAGGGTAAAAGTAATCTAGGATAGGGACCTCTCTAACTTCTAGTGCAAGAGAGAGTATCTTATGCAATTTCTATCATGAAAATTAATAATTAAACAAACATTCCATTCTATGCATGCATGACTACTAAATCGATTCAATTTAACTAATCTCTACAAAGGCCGATAATCAATTAAATCAGAATTATCAAGCATCCTAATTATTAATTAAGGTCAGAAAGAACATAACCTAATTAAACTATATGTTCTTAATTCTACTGGGTTCTCAGCGATCATATAAAATTAAAATCATATGCATTGAGAATGAGGATTCAATCACGTTGATTAAATGTCAGGAAAAGCCACATTCAATTAACCAACATATTCTTTATATCTAGATTAAACATGCATTACCAAGATTCAAAACCAACTTATAAATCTAAGCATCCACATATCTTTTACTGTCGGAGTGAATTCAAGCATAGACAAACACAAGAAAACGTGCAAGCTCGAAATTAACTAGTGGAGACATGCAATTATGATAGGGTTGTCAGTCCAATACATAAATACAAATCTAATTACATCAAGATTCAAATAAAACATAGAATTTAAGAACATCACATTTAATCATAGAAATCTCAAGAAATTAAACATAAGGCTCTTGCTCAAAGAAATTAGATAGAAGCTACCTCTTAATTCATAGACAAACTAGAGATAAACATTTAATCCATCGATTAAAACCCAAAATAAAAAGAAAAACTAACTTAAAGATACTAAAATTTGAAGAGAAAAGAAGAAGAATGAAGATCAACCTTAGCCTCGATCAATTCAGCCTCCAAATTCAGCATATTTTAACCTAAAGGCAAAGAGGGATATATAGAATTCATCGCAACGTTGCAACGTTGGTGCAAATTTGATGCTCGCGCGTGGATTCAACACTTTTCCATCAAAATTCGTAGTGTTGAAATGATGCACATTCTGCCTTATAGCATTGGGCAAGCGTCAGGTGAGCGTTGCAACTCTATGACAATGGCATTTTCGTAATTTCCTCTCCTTTGAAGCACAAATGCTTAAATCGCCTCCAAATTGCTTTAAATTAACACCGTTCTTCACCAAATTATTAATTCTACCTCTTGATTGCTTGGTACCTACAAAATAAGATAGAAAACACATAAAATCCAACAACGAGTCCGAATTAAGCTAGGAATAATAGCTTTTTTTAGAGTTATCAGCATTTTGCCTTACAGCATAGAGCACAGCGTGTGGCAGAATGCTTCCTCTGCTTCAATCTCCAGCCCGATCTTGCTCCAATGGCCACCAAAATCTTCAGCAACCAAAAACCAATAAGCGACATGGACTTATAGACTCGATAGTGGAAATTAAATTCCCAAAAAACTGGGCAATTACAACTTGAAACATGTTAAAGCGATAATTCTATGCCAATTTTGAAACATCCATGTGGAATACCACATAAATTCAAAATACAGTAACCAAAAATCCCATTAACTCTGTAACTAAGTCGGAAAACGAAATTCAAAGACGAGATGGCTCTAATACCAATTGAAAGGATTTGGAATTCCCGCACAATAGAAGCAAACGATCATTTGTCTTTGAAACTCATTTTACAGTAACTTAAATAAATAGAGCAAACGGAAATAATGATAAACATCCACCCTTAAGAATGCTTCTAGTGGAGTTAAGAGAGGAAAAGGGATAAGAACACTAACCCTTGAGGAACCTTTCTTCTCGTTTCCTCTTTGGTGTGATCACGAACGTGTTTCTTCTCTCGAACCTGAACAAACACAACGAATATAGTAGCAAACTCTTTTACTCATTCGACACCACCACAAAGGAGTTTTCCTTATTATCCTCAAGGAGAGAATCAAAGGCGAAGTTGTGTGGATTTGCCTTTTGGTAAAGAAATTGCGAGACTTCTAGAGAGTAAGAGAAAAATACAGAGGAAAGAGAAAGAAGATGATGTGAAGGCAGAACCCTTCTTCCTCAAAACCAATTCCACATGTGTGTATATATATATAAAAGTATGAGAGTTACAATAACTCTTTCCATTATTTATTTTAAATAATCTTAAGGAGTTATGAATTTTTTAATTCAAAATTCAAAAATTCCAAAAATAAATAAGAATTATTAAACTAATTTAATATAATTTAAACTATATGTTATATCTCATATAACATATAAGATACAGTTTCTTATATCACATATAATATAACCTATAATTTATTATTCCCTCATATAACTATAGTATTAATATGAATCATATCCATATTAATTTTAACCTATAGTTTATTATACGAATCATATTCATATAATCAATATTTGAATCATATTTAAATATGTAATTCTCTCATTAAAACTTGATATTATAATGTATCACACATTATACTTTATAATATAATATATTAACATACATTATTTTAATTGTATCTCATACAATTAATTCCCTTTTAATTAATTTGAACAATTCAAATTCAACCAAAATTAGTTTGATTTTCATCAATCTTTATTGAGCTAACAAGGGGACCTTATGGACCTACATATTGAAGCTCCAATAATAGAGATTAATTGATTAAACTCTTTAACCAAATTAATCAATATTCATTAACTGTCAATCGCTCCATTAAAGACCAACAGTTGCACTCTTCACACTGTAGATATATTTCTGTGTCCTTTGGATATAACTAATCAATAGTGTGTTGACCCTTCACAAATTGCTTGTAAGTACGTTGGGTCAAAATTATTGTTTTATCCATGTAGTTCCATTTCCTTAAATACCACTGATCCCTCTAGTAAACAATTAGTCATAGTCTCACTATAACTAGACCCCTCTCTGACCAGTGAGAGGGTGAGAACCCTAATTATTCAAGACCTGAAATCAGCCCTTAAGGGAGCAATTCATCTACTTATCCTAACAAAAGGAATGAGTGAATTCTATCTTGTGTAGTTGAGTTTCCAACTCCCCACTCAGATGAATCCCTAAAATCGTAGGCATATTGAGTCGATGAATCTGACCACTTTCCTCCATAAGAATCAAAGGACTATCTTCATAGGCAGGAGTTCACAACTCACTCAGAATTAGGTCAAATCACCTATGGTCTTCCTAATAAAATTTAAGTCTCTTCTAGCAACGAAGTTATAGAGAAAGACTAATCACTTTGTGGTCTAGTCTTATACAAACTCTTTGTATAGGATGTCCTGCTCACATGTCTTCACATGAATGATTAGGATCATATCATTTATATACTTTACAACAATTGTAATAATTACAAAGCAGGCCGTATCTGTAGTGTCACCAAGATAAGGTACCAAACTTTATTCAGCTACTACAGACTGTTCAAATTATTACTTAAACATGGTCAATCTGTATGTCTCCAAAACATGTTTAAGTTACATAAAATAATCTAGGATCCTTGTTTATTGGATTGAGTTAGTGCATATAAAATAAAAATTATTTTATTAATAACAATTTGTTTATACAAGTTTACAAACTATATATGAGAGATTTAGGATACCAATCCCAACAGAAATAACCTTGAATTTTTTTCCCGTAATGGATAATTCATTATTACCTATTTAAAATAATCAACTATTATATCAAATAACTAATTAACTATGAGGCTTTAAGGCATAAGTCTCAACAAAAACACCTCTTTAACCAAATTGATTTTTCAAGTTAAGGAACTCATTTTAAAGAGATCCTTGAGCGGAAGCGGATCGTCCAAATTCTATTTTGATTGAAAAAACTAAATTTACAGTAAACATTCAAGATATGCATTCTAAACAAATTACAGCATGTTTTTTGTAAAAAAAAAAATAGAGTTCAAGAGATTATACCTTTGAAGAACATTTCTTCGTGTAAAATCCTCGAACTATCACAAACTCAAAAACAACAATAAACTTGAAGATCCTCTTTAAGAAATCTCGAACCAAATAAGAGACACAACCACTAAGAACCTTTAGTATACTCAGGTTGAGAGTCCAGGAGTTGTGGGCTTTGACTATTTTGGAGGAGGAAGAAGATTGAAGAAGACAAACAGAACGTTTTTGTGATTTTTCTATCGTATAAACTTCTCAATCGTGTGGTGCTCAACGTTAGTTTGTAAGAAAGAAAAGAAAAATATATCCTTTTATTCCAATTTGCCATAAAGCCACTTAACCACCCGCTAAGGTGGTTAGAGAGAAATGAGGAATTATTATCCAATATAATAAAATTAATATAAAAAAATATGATAACTAACTTATCATATCTTGTTTATATTAAACTATATGTTATATCAAATATAATATATAATTTATAGTTTTAATATTGTATCATATACAATATAAACTATAGTTCTTTTTCTCTATTTCTATGGCATTTAATATAAATCATATTTATATTAAATTTAACAACTATGAATCACATTCATAGAAAATATATTTGAATCTTATTCAAATATTTATTTCCTCCAAATAAACTATAATGTATTAAATACATTATAACAATTATATCATATATAATTGAATCAATTTAATTATATCATATATAATTGAATCAATTTAATTATATCATATATAATTAAATTGACTAACTTATTACATATATAATTAAATTCCCTCTTATTAATTTGAACAATTCAAATTAACCCAAAAACTTATTCTCAACTAAATCCTTTTGAGCTACCAAGGGGACCTTATAGACCTATAGCTTGAAGCTCCAACGGTACGAAAATAATTAACTAAACTCTTTAATTACATTATCCACCATCCATTAACTATAGGGCACTCCACTAAAGACCGACAGCTACACTCTTCGCACTACAAATATATTTTTGTGTCCATTGGATATAACCAATCAACAGTATGATGACCCTTCACAAATTACTCATAAGTAAAATTGGGCCAAATTACCGTTTTGCCCCTATAGTTACATCTAACTCCTTAAGTACCACAGATCCCTCTAATGAACAATAGATCATAGTCCTACTATAACTAACCCCTCTCGGGCTAAGAGAGTGTGTGGCACCACATTGTTCAAGATCCGGAATCAGCCCTTAGAAGAGCAATTTATCTACTTATCTCTGCTTCGAGAAATGAGTGAATTCCATCTTGTGTAGTTGCGTTCCTAGATCCCCAATCAGATGAATCCCCAAAATAGAAGGCTTGTTGAGTCAGCAATTTGCCACTCTCTCCCATACAAATCAAAGGACCGCCCTCATAGGCAGGAGTTCACAATTCAGTCAGGATTAAGCTCATGTTACCTTTGGTCATCCTGGTGAAATGAAAGCCTCTATTATGAACGGTGTTATATAATGAGACTAAACATTCCGTGGTCCGGCCTTATATAAACTCCTTTGTATAGAATATCCCCGCTTGTATGTCTAATACATAAATGATCAGGATCAGATCATTTATAGCACTTTACAACATTTGTAATACCTACAAAGCAAGTCATATTTGTAGTGTCATCAAGATAAGGTACCCAGCTTTATCCATATACTACAGACCATTTAGGTTATCACTTAAACATGATCCACTTGTATGTCTCCACATACATGTTTAAATTACAACGATAATCTTGGATGTTACTGTTAGGGTTGATGCCCTAAAGTCTCGTGTCCTGTTTGTAAATAGTATGTACGAACACTTGTATTGTTAATATATGATACTTACTTCACATCTTGAATTTTTACTCAGTTACTTGTTTTATTTGCTTTACCGCAAAACAATAAACATAAAATCCCTGGTTATCTATATGTGACTCAAGTATGTATGTGGTGACATATAAGTGGATCATGTCTTGAGTGATAACCAAAATGGTCTGTAGTATATGGGTATAGGAGGGAAACCTTATCCTGATAACGCTACGGATGCGGCCCGATTTGTGGAATGGTCATAAGTGTTGTGACTTGTCATAGATGATCTGATCATGATCATTCGTATTGGGGACATGCGAGCAGGGGTGTCCTATACAAAGAGTTTGTATAAGACCTGACCACGAAATGTTAACATCTGGTTATATAACACCGTTCATGACAAAGACTTCACTTCACTAGGATGACCATAGGTAACACGACCTTAATCCTGAGTGAGTTAGGAACTTCTGCCATTGGGGGTGGTCCTTTGATTTGTATGGTTACGAGTGGCCAGTTCGCCGATTCAAACCTACCATTTTGGGGATTCGTCTGATTTGGGAGCTGGGAACTCAACTACACAAGATGGAATTCACTTCTTCCCCGAGGTAAGGGTAAGTAGATAGAGGGTCCCTTAAGGGTAAATTCCAGGGCTCGAATGATGTGGTGCCACACACCTTCTCTTGGCCCCAGAGATGTTCACACAGAGTTGGATTATGTTGTATTATTTATTAGAGGAATCAATGGTACATAAGGAGTGAGATGTAACTACAGGGGCAAAACAGTAAATTGGCTCAGCTGTACTTACGAGCATCTGTGAAGGGTCATCGTACTCATGATTGGTTATATCCGAGGGACACAGAAATATATTTGTGGTAAGAAGAGTTCAGCTGTTGGTCTTTAGTGGAATCACTGACAGTTAACGGATGGTGGATCTTGTGGCTAAAGAGTTTAGTCAGCTATTCACGTATCGTTGGAGTTTCGAGCCACAGGTCCATTAGGTCACCTGGGTAACTTGGATNCTATTCACGTATCGTTGGAGTTTCGAGCCACAGGTCCATTAGGTCACCTGGGTAACTTGGATAAAGTTGAGAACCAGTGTTTGGGTTAATTTGAAATGTTCAAATTGACAAGAGGAAGTTCAATTATATATGATATAATTGGATTGGTTAATTATATATGATATTTGCTAAATATATGAGATACATTATTTTGGAGGAAATTAGATATAAATATGATTTATATCAAGTAGAGGAGAAAATACTATAGTAGATATATGATATATATGATACCAAACTGTAGGATATAAATATAATATGATTATATTTATTAATTAAATTAATTGATTAATTATTTGATAATTAACGAATTTATCTATGTTCAGACATGGAAAGTGGGCTGCGATGGTTATGGTAACCTGTGGATTTAAACAATGAAAATCGTTTTCATTTTTTATCAGTCGTGCATTTCGTATTATCGCGCGCCCAAAAGAATCCGTGAAATCGATCGTGAGAGCCTATACGATAGAATCTCATTCGTCTAAATCGTCTGCTTCACGTTTTCTCTAAACGATCGCATATATTTTTCCTAAACGATTGTTTAGTTTTTCCTACACGATCGTGTAGCTCTACTATATGATAAGCATTTTCGTTATACGATAGCAGAGTTTCATCTCCCACTTGCTTATTGTTTACACGACATGTTCTCCTCCGTCCTCTACCAAACTCACCAGAGCCCACTCTTTGGGTTTTTGACTCCAAGAATACCGGGTTTCTCTTGTGGTGGTGTCGTTCCCGCTGCATTGTTCGTGTTCGTTCAGATCGTGCTGTTGCAGTCGACATACTCGTCGAGTGTTGGTAGATTGGTGGGAGGCTTTCCACTACTTAAGGTTCAGACATACGAAGAGAGTCTTCATTTGGTATAAACCTTTTTCCTTGTTCTAAGCATGGTAATAATTAGTTTAATATGCATAACTGTTTGTGTGGAATGTATGTGTTTTATATTTCCGTAACTGTGAAATCGGAGCGATCCGAACACGCTCATGGAACTCTCAGTATGAGAGCCTTCAATTGGTATCAAAGATAGGTTTTTTATACTCTGATTTCATTTGTTGCAACAAAATAACATATACATTCATGGTGGGTGCATTTCTACGCTGTTTTAAATGTTAAATCTACTGTGGATGTGCCGGATTAATGGATGTTTTCGGAATGAATTGCCTCGGTTTGTTTAATTCCTTTTACGTTTGCGGTTGTTTGTAAAGGCCCCTGCGTTTTTGGGTAGTAATAATCATTATCGAGTCTGTATTCAAAGTCTGTTTGAGGTTTTGAGTCGTTCGTCGAAGTTCTGGGCAAGCGTTGCGGCTCTTCGAGGAAAAAGGCAATCTAAGGTTGATTGCATCGAGCAGAAGAAGTTCTACGCGATCGCTATCCATCGCATCGTAAATATGATGGAGTACGCGATTGCTGATGAACGCATTGGTTATACGATGGGGTATGCGATCAAGAGTTGATCGTATCGAGTTGACGATCGGACACGCGATCACTGAGTATCACTTAACACGTAGGCGCGCTAGACAATCGTTTAGGTCAACAAGCTTCATCGCTTAGTAACTGACTAAATGATCGCTTAGCATCGCAAGGTAAATCGTTTACCAAGTTGCACCATCGGTTAGACGATGAGACGCTCGTGTATCATTTAAAGTGCGCCAGACGATCATTTAAGTCAGCAAGCTTCAACGCTTAGTAACTGACTAAACGATTGTTTAGTAACTCAAGGTAAATCGTTTACCAGTCGTCGCGCTACACGATCAGGCTTCGCAGCCTCATCGTTGTCTACGCGATCGTTTACTTATGCTTCTATCGTTTAGTGCACGCTGGACGATTGTCTACCCACTGGAGTTTGCTACAAAATAAGACCTCCTGACGGTTCAAGACCCGATTTGCTCAATGAAAATGTAATAGATAGGGTTTTTTCATTCCGTTTTTGTAAAGGCTTATCCAGGTCCATTAATCCTTTTGTATTACATGCGATGTATGTTTATTATGTTTCATATGGTATGCAATATAGTAAATCCCACCTTAGGTTTTGCAATGGTCATGCATCATCTTTTTATTGTAATTGTTATTAATTTAGAGAAGCATGATTTAATTATGTAAGAGCATGCTCATGCATCATATAATATAAGAGTTATATTTATGCATGCATAAAAAGTATTGACATGCATCTCTTTATATTATAATTGTTATAGTATAAGGGTGAATGATAGCATGTTTGCTTGAGTTATTACGCGTAATATAAAAGTTATATAGTAATGACTGGACATTGCATGAAGCATGACACATAGGTTACTTTATAAATGTTATAAACGCCTCGTTATGCGCAATGTTTTTTAGTTGTTTCTTTTTAAGAGTTAAAGAGAAATTAGAACTAAAAGAAATAAGAAAGACATGCATGCTCACTTAGGTTTAATTCATGGTTTTAAAATGTTTAAAACTTGAATCAAATAGACCTAAGATCACGATTCTAATACGATTAGCAACCCTCAGGCTTTAATCTTTTAATCAGTTTAATAGGATTAAATTGGCTAATAAAAGGTTAAAGTGTAGAAAATCTATCTATAAGGGACATTTTGTCTAAGACAGATTCTGTCTAGGCTGGAGTATTGAAGTTGACGGAAACGTAACACCCTTACCTGGAAACTTACCTGGAAAGGTGCATGCATGCAAGTTAAGGACAGTCCATTAAAGTGTTTAAATGTGACTATTTGAACATGTTCATATTTCATAGACAAACGTTGTTTATGAGTAGAGTTTAAAAAGACGACTTAGACTAAAATCAGTAGTCAAATTGTCTAGGTTAATGAACCCCTAGGTAGAACATTCAGTGGGAGGTACTTGGGGCATAAGATGCTTCACTTAAACCTTTCACGTTTCTCTTAAATAGTCCACATCGTGAGATCTATCCTCGGCCTCGCGGCACCTTTGGCGTATCCCCCCAACGGATGGTGTTTGGGTAGATCAATATCAAGGTGGATGGAGAGAGTGTTCATAGTAAGTGAGAGCGAGAAGTGCAACAGCATATCCCTCAGTTTCCCTCGTTAGGTTGAATAACGTTCCTGCGCATCGCCTCGAGGCACCCTGGGAGTGTTCACCTAAAGAATGGCAGTTTTGAGCATTTCTTTATTTGATCTCCTATAAGAGGATAAAGTAACTTAGTCTCTTGTCCTAATCTATCTTTTCCCTATGGTAAGCGCATTAGGGCGGGACTCTGGCACCGAAAACGAGGGGTTACATTTACACGAAATAGTTAAAGGTTAACGATTCTAGACCGAAAAATGGTGGCTGTTACGTCCAGTTCAAAAAGTTGGTTCAGCATAATGGTTGAGAATGACTCATACCAGCGAAGGGACAACTATCACCCCACCGGTGGCATTTGTCCTGCCTCACTGGGGCGTAATTGCAAAATAGAAGTCTATAACTTAGGGTACTTGAAACTGTTTTGCAAAACTGATTGGTTTAAAAGTGGTTAGCAAAATCTAATAAAGTTTTGTTCATATTTTCAGCAACATTTTCAAATGACAACAACCATATTATCGTTGTTAAGCACCGAAAAACTTACTGGCGATAATTTCGCAACATGGAAACATATGATCACGACAATCATGATCATCGAGGATCTCATGTTCACTCTCACGGAGGCCTGTCCTCTTATTCCAGCTCCTAATGTCGCTCGAAATGTTCGGGAGGCATACGAGAGATGGACAAGGGCGAATGAGAAGGCCTGGGCCTATATCTTGGCAAATCTTTCTGACGTCTTGGCCAAGAAGCATGAGCCTATGGTCTCAGCCTGTGAGATCATAGAGTCCCTGCCGAGGATGTTTGGACAACCGTCTGAACAACTTATGCATGAGGCTCTTAAAAACATATTCGACTTCAAAATGGTAGAAGGCACCTCTGTTCGTGAACATGTGCTAAACATGATGGTCCACTTTAATGTGGTAGAGTTAAATGGGTCTACCATCGATGAGGGCAGCCAGATTAGCATAATTCTACATTCATTGCCGGAGAGCTTCCTGTACTTTGTTAGCAATGTGATTCTTAACAAAGTAAAATATAACCTTACAACTCTCCTCAACGAGTTGCAGACATACCAATCTTTACTTAAAAGTGAGGAGAGGCAGAAGGGTGAGGCAAATATTGCTTCATCCTCCAGGACGTTCCATAGAGGTTCGACCTCAAGAGCAAAATCTGCACCTTCTGCTTCTAATTCTGCAAAGGGGAAGAAGAAGAAGGGTGGTAAGGGAAAAGGGAAGAAACCTGCTAACCCACTGCCTGTTGCCCCAAATAAACGTCCACAAGTTGCTAAAGAAAAGTGTTTCCACTACAACCAAGATGGATAATGGAGGAGGAATTGTTCTCGATATCTGAAAAAGAAGAAAGCAGCCAAGGCTAAGGCCAAGGCAGATAAAGGTAAATGTGATTTACTTGTGTTTGAAACTTGTTTAGTGGAGAATGATGATTCTGCCTAAATAATTGATTCAGGCGTCATTAACCATGTTTGTTTTTCTTTTTAGGGGATTAGATCTTGGCGATAGTTGGAGGCTAGTGAGATGACGATGCGAGTAGGCACCGGGTACGTCGTCTCAGCTGTGACAGTGGGAGGACTCCAGTTCGCTTTACAGAATAGGTTTCTTATTTTAAATGATGTATATATTGTTCCTGAACTAAAGAGGAACCTCATTTCTGTAAAGTGTTTATTGCAATATAAATATAATATCTCTTTTAATATGAATAAAGCGTTTATTCATAAAGATGGTGTTTTTATTTACACAACAAATCTGGAATCGAATTTATATGTGCTAAGGTCGTTAGCCATTAATTCCCTCCATAATACTGAAATGTTCAACACTGCCGTAAATCAATCAAAACGTCGACAAATTTCTCCAAAAGAAAATGCCCAACTTTGGCATCTTCGTTTAGGGCACATCAATGTCAATAGGATTGAGAGATTGGTAAAGAATGGATTTCTAAGTGAGTTAGAAGAAAATTCTTTAACAGTGTGCGATTTTGCCTTGAGGGTAAGATGACTAAACGACCTTTTGCTGGAAAAGGTTCTAGAGCCAACAAGCCTCTTGAGTTAGTACATTCTGACCTTTGTGGTCCTATCAATGTGCGAGTCCGAGGTGGCTATGAGTATTTTATCAGTTTTACTGATGATTACTCCGGGTACGGGTATGTTTATCTTATGCAACGAAAATGTGAATCCTTTGAAAAGTTCAAAGAGTTCAAGGCTGAAGTTGAAAACACATTAGATAGACGGATTAAAATACTTCGATTGAATCGAGGTGGAGAGTTTTTGGACTCGACATTCCAGGACTATTTGATAGAATATGGAATCATTTCCTAACTCTCAGCGTCGAGTACACCTCAGCAGAATGGTGTAGCGGAGAGGAGAAATCAGACCTTGTTAGACATGGTTCGCTCGATGATGAGTTATGCTTCCTTACCGGACTCGTTTTGGGGTTTCACAGTGGAGACTGCGGTGTACATACTCAACTGTGTTCCCTCTAAGAGTGTTGCAAGAACACCTCTGAAGTTGTGGAACATGTGACGGGTTAAACTATTTCACTTCCACATTGGTGGTTTCCCTGCCATGTGCTTGAGGCTAATCCCAAGAAATTGGAACCACTATCGGTTAGACCTCCTTGTAGGCTACCCAGAGGTACCATGAGGGGGTTTAGGTATTAGAATGATCCAACATGAATAGACAAGCGTGTTTAATTTCACAAAGTCTACTTTCCTATAAAGTGACTCATAATTAAGTGGTACAGTCTACACGAGATGCTAAATGTCGTGTTGCGTGAGCTTTTCCAAATGAAAACTACTATAAAAAAGTTCGTTAATTAAGACAAGAGTTGTTGAGAGAGCCGTTACATTCAGAAGAGTGTTGTAATGTGAGTTCGTGACTCCAGTAGGTTCGGCTTCCTCTTGAAGAAGATTGAGGGAATCTAAACGTATGTGACAGAAGGTGCGAAGCTCGATCTCTACAACCTGTCAATGACTCATCTGGAGTTGATACAATCAGGTAAGCTATCCTGTTAACAATGGTTAGAAAACTGAGGATGGTTGAGGATTAAATGTGTTTATCATAAGTAATGGAGAGATTGAACTTGGATGTGACTGTTGATGACGATAATGTGAGCTACTACTATTTAACTAAACATAATTCACACCTTATGAGTTGTCCATACGATACTGCACTTCGTTATCGTGTGAATGTTGTTCGAGACTTTATCTACTCGTTGGGAGATTGTAGTTATTGACTGCATTAAGAATGGCTAGCGACCCAATTCCAAATGAAATATTTGGAGATGGCTCAATTTGTTCTAAGTATACACTTTCGGGAATCGTAAGAACATAAGTGTTAGAACTGTCTCAAACATCGTACATATGACAAGATATTGCTCAAGTACTCCGATGTAGGACCCAAGAGCTCTACTGTCGTTTAGGCATGGAGTCACTTTGGTCTAAAGAAGTAGTACCTAAGACCCTCAAGATGTGAGGAGAATGAGACGATCAGTCTAAACCCAAGCCATTTTAATGTTGTTGACCTTTACGAAGCTCTCCACACTACAGTTAGAGTCACCTACGAGGGCATGTGTCTACGAGGTTCGCCTGCGCTGGACTAGGGCAAAGTGGGAATTTTCTGTACTGCTTTTATCCTAAGTTTATTGTTTGTACTAAGTTTTTGTGTACACCCCTCTTCACTTTAGAAAAAAGTGGGAGATTTTTGGGTTGAATGTCTTGAAAGTCTGTGTTCCGTAATTTTGTAAAATAGTAATATTACGAAATGCTTGTTTGTTAAAATATGATTTATTACTTCACATCTTGAAGTTTTTGCTCAGTTACTTGTTTTATTTGCTTTACCACAAACCAATAAACATAAAATCCCTAGTTAAGTTGTATTGTGAACTCAAAGCATATATGAGAGGTGACATACAAATGTAATGGTCTTGAGTGAATAACCAAAAATGGTCCTGTAGTATATGGATATAGGAGGGAAACCTTATCCTGTAACGCTACGGATGTTGTGCCCGTTTGTGGAATGGTCAACAAGTGTTGTGTACTTATCACCATGAATGATCTGATCCTCGATCATTCGTAGTGGAGAACATGCTAGGCGGGGGGTCCTATACAAGGAGTTTGTATAAACCTTGCCACGAAGTGTTAATCGTCCGTTATATAACACCATCAGACAGAGACTTCAAACTTCACTAGGAAGAACCAATAGGTAAGCATGACCTCAAGCCTGAGTGAGTTGGGACTCTTACCATTGGAATGTGGTCCTTTGATTTGTATAGGGTTGAGTGGCAAGTTTGCCGTATTCATAAACTTACCATTTGGGGATTCGTCTGATTTTGGAGCTAAGCTACATAAAGATGGAATTTACTCATTCCCCGAGACAGAGGTAAGTAGATATTGTTCCTTAAGGGCATTCGGGCTTGAAACGTGTGGCGCCAAAAACAATACACTCCCTCTCGCTTCTTGGCCTGAAGGTGTTCACACATAAGTTGACTTATTTATTAGTTATTCATTAGAGGAATCGGTGTACTTAAGAGTAAGATGTAACTAAAAGGGCAAAATGGTAAATGCCTAAACAGCTGTACTTATGAGCATCTGTTGAAGTCATCGGTACTCATAATTCGGTTATATACTCCAATGGAACACATAAATATATATGTGGTAAGAAAAAGTTCACTGTTGTCTTAGTGTATACTGACAGTTTTAACAGATTGGTGATCTGTGGCTAAAGATTTATCAGTCATTACGTATCGTTGGGATTTCGAGCCACAGTCCATTAGGTCACTTGGTAACTTTTGATAAAGTTGAGAACCATAATGTTTGGGTAATTTGTTAAATGTTCAATTGACAAAGGAAGTTCAATTATATATATATAATTGGGATTGGTAGTTATATATGATATTGGCAAAGTATAAGATACATTATTTTGGAGAAATTAGATATAATATAAGTGATTTATATCAAGTAGAGGAGAAAATAACTATAGTTAGATATATGATATCAAAATTATAGGATATAAATATAATATGATTATATTTATAATTAAATTAAATTGATTAATTATTTGATAATTAACGATTTATCCACGTTCGTGACGGATGGGCTTGCTGTTATGGAACTCGGTGATTTTAAACAAATGAAAAATAATTTCATTTTTGATCCCAGTCGTGCATTTCGTATTACTCGTCCCAATAAATCCGTGAAACAATAACACGAGAACTATACGATAGAATCTCGTGTCTAAATGAATCGTCTGCCTCACGCTTTCTTAAACAATCGCAATACTTTTCCCTGAATTGAGGTTTTAGTTTTCCTACACAACGTGTAGCTCTAATTATACCGATAACATCGCTATACGATAGCAGAGTTCATCTCCCATCTTGCTTATCGTACTACACGATGGTGTTCTCTTCTGTCTCGTATCCAACTAACCAGAGCCCACTCTTTGGTTTTGACTCCGAGAATACCTGGGTTCTCTTGTGGT